>NW_027509193.1:27582500-27855000 GCF_051911475.1 Siphateles boraxobius | reverse complement strand
CCTGTCACAACGTCAAAACACAAGTAGGCTAGATGTTATTAATCATTCAATTTAACATACACATTAAGAGGAATGTTAAACTATTTATAATTTTTGACACATAATACTTTACAGGACTCCATATAAATGACCAGTAATGAACAGAGTTTTTCATGTTGTCGTTTCAGGTGTCGATTGCACGTTGCCATTTAACAACAGTTCGGACTTCATCCTGCAAAACTTTGGCAATTTCTTTCCATTGGCACAGCTTCAAGTTATTTCAAAACTGAGCCGCAATTTTTCAGCTGTGAGTCAAACGTTTTTACTGTTAGTGATGATACGAGTAAAGACTGACTGAACACATCTATAAAAGCTTTGTAAATGTGTGTCAGTGAAGTTTGTGTCTCATTGTCATTTGCAGTTGGAAGTACTTTCTCATCTCACACCGGTGCAACTGAATGAACTGGTGTTTAGTCCTCCTGCTTCACCAGCAGACCGAACGAACATCCTCACAAGAGTCTTTGACTTCCTTCTTCAAGCCTCTAACAGAGACAAACTAAACAACTTCCTCCCCTCTCTTCAGACTCAGGCCAGAAAGGTGCAGAATGCCACATTTTAGATGTAACCTGTGTAGAAATACTTCATTTATGAATAATATTAATTATTATTATTATATATTAAAAACATTGTAATAATACAAATAATAAATGTTGTTTTAAAACAACAATAATTATTATTATTGTTAACGTTTTAATAATATTGTTTAAAATATCTGAAACAAATTTTTTATTATTACTGTTAATGATGTTGTTGTTTGTTTATTTATCAACTTAATGCTTTCTCTTTTGTCTCTTTTGCAGGCAAACTTCAGTTGTGAAAACTACAAAATCTTGTAAGTGGCTTTTAAAAATCAAAACAAATAGTGATCTGGATGTATAAGTATTGAATAAGATCACGTTTGTTTTGTCTTTTCTCTGTGAATCAGCTTTGACAAGATGGATCAGACATTATCATCAGTCCCTTCTAACCAGTCTGAAGCCCTGCTGACCATCAGAGACGCAGTGATGATGATTCCTCCCGATGGTGAGGCAGAATCGAGCAATAACACTTGCTCCTAAATACGTTGATCACATCCAAAAAACTGAATGCAAAATTCTGCCCCAATTAAAATGTGAATTGTGTTTTATTTCCCTCCAGAGTGCATTGAGAGAGCGGATCAAGTAAGTAATGATGAACAAAAAGATACATTTCATGTTCAGTAGATTGTGTCTTTTTTATGAAAAACAACAAAAACAATTGTAATGCAACATTTGTTCTCACTCTTGCAGTGCACAACAACTCCTGTAAATGGTAAGTGACTGATTTTATCCTACTTGATTTGAAATGTCAGTGATGTTTCTAAAATTCAAAGTCTTTGTTGTCTTTCACTTTTCCAGAGTCTTCCCTCTGTGCAAGTGTCAACAGGTGAGCTTTTCTGTCTGCACTCAAATGAGTTAAAGCACTGAGGACACAATGATCTGTCATACATGTTCTTCTGGTTTGCAGCTCTGCTTTGGATCAGTTCTTGAAAGTAGCGGCTCCAAATGCAACAGCCCCACTATGCAACTTCACTGTGTTGCAGTTTGCCTGTCTACCAATGGTAATGTTACAAAAAGAAAAACACTTAGCTTTTTTAGTCATTGATTTAGTTTTAAGAAAAGCTCATTTGTGCCATCAGTTGTCACAGTTAAACTCTCAACAAGTGGCCGACGTGTTGACTTGCAAACTGGCCAGCAATGTGGGAAAAGAGATCTGGAAGCTTTTCTTCACCAAAACCAGCACAAACCTTGATGATGCACTCCTAAAATTGTCCAACATGGTAAGAAGCCTATTTTTTTAATATCACACTACTGGTCAAATTATTAGGGCCAGAAAGATTTTATAATGTTTTTGGAAAGAATTCTCTCATGCTCACCATTATGCTTATCATTATTACTCGTCTTCAGTGTCACATGATCTTTCAGAAATCATACTGATTTTTTTTATCATTATTAATGTTGAAAACAGATTTGGTGCTTAATATTTTCGTGGAAACTGTTATTAATTAGCATTTGTTTGACATAGAAATATTTTGTAATATTATAAATATATGTACTGTCACTTTTGATCTTTGTTGAATAAAAGTATATATATTTTTAAAGAAAATCCTACTTAGCCCAGACTTTTGAAAGGCAGTGTATATATAAAATATTAAAAGAAAGTTACCAAAAAAAAACAACAAATAAAAGTCTGAATTATTTTAAACAAAATAAAAAAACACTTCCCAACCCCATATTGCATTATATATTATATTATATTATATTATATTATATTATATTATATTATATTATATTATATTATATTATATTATATTATATTATATTATATTATATTATATCATATTTAATGTGATATCTAAAATGTGTTTATTTTCCAGACTCTGAGTCCCAGCAATGTGTCTTTGTCTGATGTTCTGGAAGTGCTGGTTGACGTCCGGGTCGATCGCTTTAGTCCTCAGAGACTGAGAGATCCTCTCTTCATTCGCTCATGGTTTCAGGGGCGACTAAAGCCTTTCCTACCATCAGTATCTCAAAGAGTCCTGTCCTGTCTCAGCAACAAAAACCTCACCTGTGAAAGTTACCGCACAATGTAAGTTGTTCTTGGTTACATTGTATAAAGTGACAATGTAATTTTCAGACACTAAGATAAAAAATTAAATACGGTGTTTGTTATTTTATCACAAACCGGACAATTTTCGCAGGCTATAAATTAACGTTTACATCCTGCTTGAGATTGAATTTACTTTCTGGTTGTATGCGGATCCAGAAACCAAAATTCTAAATAATTAATAAAAAATAAAAAAATTACAGTAGCAATAGTGACAATAGAAATTATTATTAAATCAACCTATTACAAACATGGTTTTGTTTGATTTCTGCCTTCTAAAATATCTTGTTACTATTTCGGTGTGGCTAAAACTGATTCAGTTTGTGAATGAACTGTCTGAGTGAATCAAATTGAATCAATAAATTTGCAAATCTGGAAACACTTGTACTCATTGTAAACAGCTGATGGAAAACACACACATAACATAATTGTATCAATAAAAATTATTCTAAGGTCAGTGAACGGTAATCTCCATTGACATTATAATTTACTGTGGCACCGCAGTATTTCACTGGGACTTTTAAAAAGGATCTTAATAGTGAGCTCATCAAAAATACTTTTTTAATCACTATCCTCTTACATCTCTGACTGTTTTATTTCCGCAGTTTTGTGGAGATAAATAATAATTTTGGAGTGATGAACAATGCAACACAGAGATGGGTCCTCAACGACTTCATTGTTCCTTTCCTGTCACAACGTCAAAACACAAGTAGGCTAGATGTTATTAATCATTCAATTTAACATACACATTAAGAGGAATGTTAGACTATTCATAATTTTTTACACGTAATACTTTACAGGACTCCATATAAATGACCAGTAATGAACAGAGTTTTTCATGTTGTCGTTTCAGGTGTCGATTGCACGTTGCCATTTAACAACAGTTCGGACTTCATCCTGCAAAACTTTGGCAATTTCTTTCCATTGGCACAGCTTCAAGTTATTTCAAAACTGAGCCGCAATTTTTCAGCTGTGAGTCAAACGTTTTTACTGTTAGTGATGATTCGAGTAAAGACTGACTGAACACATCTATAAAAGCTTTGTAAATGTGTGTCAGTGAAGTTTGTGTCTCATTGTCATTTGCAGTTGGAAGTACTTTCTCATCTCACACCGGTGCAACTGAATGAACTGGTGTTTAGTCCTCCTGCTTCACCAGCAGACCGAACGAACATCCTCACAAGAGTCTTTGACTTCCTTCTTCAAGCCTCTAACAGAGACAAACTAAACAACTTCCTCCCCTCTCTTCAGACTCAGGCCAGAAAGGTGCAGAATGCCACATTTTAGATGTAACCTGTGTAGAAATACTTCATTTATGAATAATATTAATTATTATTATTATATATTAAAAACATTGTAATAATACAAATAATAAATGTTGTTTTAAAACAACAATAATTATTATTATTGTTAACGTTTTAATAATATTGTTTAAAATATCTGAAACAAATTTTTTATTATTACTGTTAATGATGTTGTTGTTTGTTTATTTATCAACTTAATGCTTTCTCTTTTGTCTCTTTTGCAGGCAAACTTCAGTTGTGAAAACTACAAAATCTTGTAAGTGGCTTTTAAAAATCAAAACAAATAGTGATCTGGATGTATAAGTATTGAATAAGATCACGTTTGTTTTGTCTTTTCTCTGTGAATCAGCTTTGACAAGATGGATCAGACATTATCATCAGTCCCTTCTAACCAGTCTGAAGCCCTGCTGACCATCAGAGACGCAGTGATGATGATTCCTCCCGATGGTGAGGCAGAATCGAGCAATAACACTTGCTCCTAAATACGTTGATCACATCCAAAAAACTGAATGCAAAATTCTGCCCCAATTAAAATGTGAATTGTGTTTTATTTCCCTCCAGAGTGCATTGAGAGAGCGGATCAAGTAAGTAATGATGAACAAAAAGATACATTTCATGTTCAGTAGATTGTGTCTTTTTTATGAAAAACAACAAAAACAATTGTAATGCAACATTTGTTCTCACTCTTGCAGTGCACAACAACTCCTGTAAATGGTAAGTGACTGATTTTATCCTACTTGATTTGAAATGTCAGTGATGTTTCTAAAATTCAAAGTCTTTGTTGTCTTTCACTTTTCCAGAGTCTTCCCTCTGTGCAAGTGTCAACAGGTGAGCTTTTCTGTCTGCACTCAAATGAGTTAAAGCACTGAGGACACAATGATCTGTCATACATGTTCTTCTGGTTTGCAGCTCTGCTTTGGATCAGTTCTTGAAAGTAGCGGCTCCAAATGCAACAGCCCCACTATGCAACTTCACTGTGTTGCAGTTTGCCTGTCTACCAATGGTAATGTTACAAAAAGAAAAACACTTAGCTTTTTTAGTCATTGATTTAGTTTTAAGAAAAGCTCATTTGTGCCATCAGTTGTCACAGTTAAACTCTCAACAAGTGGCCGACGTGTTGACTTGCAAACTGGCCAGCAATGTGGGAAAAGAGATCTGGAAGCTTTTCTTCACCAAAACCAGCACAAACCTTGATGATGCACTCCTAAAATTGTCCAACATGGTAAGAAGCCTATTTTTTTAATATCACACTACTGGTCAAATTATTAGGGCCAGAAAGATTTTATAATGTTTTTGGAAAGAATTCTCTCATGCTCACCATTATGCTTATCATTATTACTCGTCTTCAGTGTCACATGATCTTTCAGAAATCATACTGATTTTTTTTATCATTATTAATGTTGAAAACAGATTTGGTGCTTAATATTTTCGTGGAAACTGTTATTAATTAGCATTTGTTTGACATAGAAATATTTTGTAATATTATAAATATATGTACTGTCACTTTTGATCTTTGTTGAATAAAAGTATATATATTTTTAAAGAAAATCCTACTTAGCCCAGACTTTTGAAAGGCAGTGTATATATAAAATATTAAAAGAAAGTTACCAAAAAAAAACAACAAATAAAAGTCTGAATTATTTTAAACAAAATAAAAAAACACTTCCCAACCCCATATTGCATTATATATTATATTATATTATATTATATTATATTATATTATATTATATTATATTATATTATATTATATTATATTATATTATATTATATTATATCATATTTAATGTGATATCTAAAATGTGTTTATTTTCCAGACTCTGAGTCCCAGCAATGTGTCTTTGTCTGATGTTCTGGAAGTGCTGGTTGACGTCCGGGTCGATCGCTTTAGTCCTCAGAGACTGAGAGATCCTCTCTTCATTCGCTCATGGTTTCAGGGGCGACTAAAGCCTTTCCTACCATCAGTATCTCAAAGAGTCCTGTCCTGTCTCAGCAACAAAAACCTCACCTGTGAAAGTTACCGCACAATGTAAGTTGTTCTTGGTTACATTGTATAAAGTGACAATGTAATTTTCAGACACTAAGATAAAAAATTAAATACGGTGTTTGTTATTTTATCACAAACCGGACAATTTTCGCAGGCTATAAATTAACGTTTACATCCTGCTTGAGATTGAATTTACTTTCTGGTTGTATGCGGATCCAGAAACCAAAATTCTAAATAATTAATAAAAAATAAAAAAATTACAGTAGCAATAGTGACAATAGAAATTATTATTAAATCAACCTATTACAAACATGGTTTTGTTTGATTTCTGCCTTCTAAAATATCTTGTTACTATTTCGGTGTGGCTAAAACTGATTCAGTTTGTGAATGAACTGTCTGAGTGAATCAAATTGAATCAATAAATTTGCAAATCTGGAAACACTTGTACTCATTGTAAACAGCTGATGGAAAACACACACATAACATAATTGTATCAATAAAAATTATTCTAAGGTCAGTGAACGGTAATCTCCATTGACATTATAATTTACTGTGGCACCGCAGTATTTCACTGGGACTTTTAAAAAGGATCTTAATAGTGAGCTCATCAAAAATACTTTTTTAATCACTATCCTCTTACATCTCTGACTGTTTTATTTCCGCAGTTTTGTGGAGATAAATAATAATTTTGGAGTGATGAACAATGCAACACAGAGATGGGTCCTCAACGACTTCATTGTTCCTTTCCTGTCACAACGTCAAAACACAAGTAGGCTAGATGTTATTAATCATTCAATTTAACATACACATTAAGAGGAATGTTAGACTATTCATAATTTTTTACACGTAATACTTTACAGGACTCCATATAAATGACCAGTAATGAACAGAGTTTTTCATGTTGTCGTTTCAGGTGTCGATTGCACGTTGCCATTTAACAACAGTTCGGACTTCATCCTGCAAAACTTTGGCAATTTCTTTCCATTGGCACAGCTTCAAGTTATTTCAAAACTGAGCCGCAATTTTTCAGCTGTGAGTCAAACGTTTTTACTGTTAGTGATGATTCGAGTAAAGACTGACTGAACACATCTATAAAAGCTTTGTAAATGTGTGTCAGTGAAGTTTGTGTCTCATTGTCATTTGCAGTTGGAAGTACTTTCTCATCTCACACCGGTGCAACTGAATGAACTGGTGTTTAGTCCTCCTGCTTCACCAGCAGACCGAACGAACATCCTCACAAGAGTCTTTGACTTCCTTCTTCAAGCCTCTAACAGAGACAAACTAAACAACTTCCTCCCCTCTCTTCAGACTCAGGCCAGAAAGGTGCAGAATGCCACATTTTAGATGTAACCTGTGTAGAAATACTTCATTTATGAATAATATTAATTATTATTATTATATATTAAAAACATTGTAATAATACAAATAATAAATGTTGTTTTAAAACAACAATAATTATTATTATTGTTAACGTTTTAATAATATTGTTTAAAATATCTGAAACAAATTTTTTATTATTACTGTTAATGATGTTGTTGTTTGTTTATTTATCAACTTAATGCTTTCTCTTTTGTCTCTTTTGCAGGCAAACTTCAGTTGTGAAAACTACAAAATCTTGTAAGTGGCTTTTAAAAATCAAAACAAATAGTGATCTGGATGTATAAGTATTGAATAAGATCACGTTTGTTTTGTCTTTTCTCTGTGAATCAGCTTTGACAAGATGGATCAGACATTATCATCAGTCCCTTCTAACCAGTCTGAAGCCCTGCTGACCATCAGAGACGCAGTGATGATGATTCCTCCCGATGGTGAGGCAGAATCGAGCAATAACACTTGCTCCTAAATACGTTGATCACATCCAAAAAACTGAATGCAAAATTCTGCCCCAATTAAAATGTGAATTGTGTTTTATTTCCCTCCAGAGTGCATTGAGAGAGCGGGTCAAGTAAGTAATGATGGACAAAAAGATACATTTCATGTTCAGTAGATTGTGTCTTTTTTATGAAAAAAAAACAACAACAAAAAACAATTCTAATGCAACATTTGTTCTCACTCTTGCAGTGCACAACAACTCCTGTAAATGGTAAGTGACTGATTTTATCCTACTTGATTTGAAATGTCAGTGATGTTTCTAAAATTCAAAGTCTTTGTTGTCTTTCACTTTTCCAGAGTCTTCCCTCTGTGCAAGTGTCAACAGGTGAGCTTTTCTGTCTGCACTCAAATGAGTTAAAGCACTGAGGACACAATGATCTGTAATACATGTTCTTCTGGTTTGCAGCTCTGCTTTGGATCAGTTCTTGAAAGTAGCGGCTCCAAATGCAACAGCCCCACTATGCAACTTCACTGTGTTGCAGTTTGCCTGTCTACCAATGGTAATGTTACAAAAAGAAAAACACTTAGCTTTTTTAGTCATTGATTTAGTTTTAAGAAAAGCTCATTTGTGCCATCAGTTGTCACAGTTAAACTCTCAACAAGTGGCCGACGTGTTGGCTTGCAAACTGGCCAGCAATGTGGGAAAAGAGATCTGGAAGCTTTTCTTCACCAAAACCAGCACAAACCTTGATGATGCACTCCTAAAATTGTCCAACATGGTAAGAAGCCTATTTTTTTAATATCACACTACTGGTCAAATTATTAGGGCCAGAAAGATTTTATGATGTTTTTGGAAAGAATTCTCTCATGCTCACCATTATGCTTATCATTATTACTCGTCTTCAGTGTCACATGATCTTTCAGAAATCATACTGATTTTTTTTTTATCATTATTAATGTTGAAAACAGATGTGGTGCTTAATATTTTCGTGGAAACTGTTATTAATTAGCATTTGTTTGACATAGAAATATTTTGTAATATTATAAATATATTTACCGTCACATTTGATCCTTGTTGAATAAAAGTATATATATTTTTAAAGAAAATCCTACTTAGCCCAGATTTTTGAAAGGCAGTGTATATATAAAATATTAAAAGAAAGTTACCCAAAAAAACAACAAATTAAAGTCTAAATTATTTTAAAGAAAATAAAAAAACACTTCCCAACCCCATATTGCATTATATATTATATTATATTATATTATATTATATTATATTATATTATATTATATTATATTATATTATATTATATTATATCATATTTAATGTGATATCTAAAATGTGTTTATTTTCCAGACTCTGAGTCCCAGCAATGTGTCTTTGTCTGATGTTCTGGAAGTGCTGGTTGACGTCCGGGTCGATCGCTTTAGTCCTCAGAGACTGAGAGATCCTCTCTTCATTCGCTCATGGTTTCAGGGGCGACTAAAGCCTTTCCTACCATCAGTATCTCAAAGAGTCCTGTCCTGTCTCAGCAACAAAAACCTCACCTGTGAAAGTTACCGCACAATGTAAGTTGGTCTTGGTTACATTGTATAAAGTGACAATGTAATTTTCAGACACTAAGATAAAAAATTAAATACGGTGTTTGTTATCTTTAAGCACTGAGGCTTTTGTGAATGCTCCTCTACGAGATGGACAAGATGTTTGCTATCCACTGCAACCTAATGCAACTCAAAGACAGGATCTGGTCTACAAAGAGTTCATGAAAGCTTTCCTCTCTCGCAATGACACTGATGGTTGGTTTGGAAGATTTTAACCCTCTTTGAATTCATAAAAGTATGTAAAAGTACATCAAAGTATGCAAACGTTCACAATATGAAATCATTTGCACAAATATTGCGTCATGCCCCATTTCAAGTGCCAATGCAACTTGCAAGACAACTTGTAACTTGCGATACAACTTGACAAATTTTGAGTTCACATTAAACTAATATAATGAATCACAATGAAAATTTTCTTGTGGCTCTTTCAGATCCCAGGTGCCTTAGAAATTCAACCAACAGTACACAGTGGATCAACAGAAACTTTGGGCCGTTCGTTCAGTCAGCTCCCCTAACGGACCTTGCAGAACTGAACAGAAACTTCACAGCGGTGAGTGTTAAATGTTGCAATTTGTGCAAAATTCCTCATGCTAAAAAAACAACAACATTGTGACGGTCAATTTGTTTGTCAATTTAGGTGGATATTCTACCTCTTTTGGGTCTAAAACAACTAGTTGAGTTTTCAGTCACTCCTGGTGCGCTTAAGGATCCTCCAAGTGTCATCAGTGTCATGCAGTTTGTTAAGGATTGCCAGCTCTCTGCTTTCTTTGACCTCCTTTCCAAGAAAGTGGAGGTGTGAAAACAATGTTCATGCTAATACATTTTTTTTGTTTGTTTGTTTTAAATGCAGAGTAATGATGCTAATGGTGCAATGATATTTTTGTCTCCTGTCCAGGGCGCCCGACTCACACAAGATGTAAATGCAGTACTGATAAGACAGATATTTGACAGAGCCAACCTGTCTAATATAAATGTCACTAATCAGGAAGTTCTAGTCTGGTTCCAGGATAGACTAAAACCTCTGTTAGCCAACCTTTCAGAAAGTGTTGTGTCTCCGTTTTTTACCCTCCTCAGCGCAAGGGACTGCAATATCACTCAATCCGCGTAAGAACAAAGGACTTAGAAGACATTTTTGGATCTGTACATTGCATTTATGTGAGTATACATTGGAATATGCTGAGAGAAGACATTATACACTGTTTATTTTCAATTTACAGACTGGGGCTGTTAAACGTATCTTCAATACCCACAAATACCAAAAATGCGATCTACAATAGCATTCTTCTGTCTTTCAGAGGTATTTCTTCATTAAACATCACATAAAAGTCATTGAAATAAATTCCTTCGTCCCTGTATTGTACAACTCAAATAATAAAATTATTTTATAAATATAAATAATATTGTATATATTTTTACACTTCTAAAATATAAATAATAGTTAGAAATTATTTGAGTTATTTTATTAGTATCTTGTTTTATTCACTTAACATCAGATAAAATACACCGTTTGATGTTTTATTTTTTTTATTGTAGGGCCACAGCCTCTGAGGTGCTACAGAAACAACAGCTTTATCACGTTCCTAAACGAAAGCCTGTTCGGCTTTGGGCCGCTTCCAAATCTGACCACCTTCCTCTCTCTGATACCACAACCTCGGAAATCTGAGGTACGCTCCATAACAACTCAACAGTTCTGATGCTCAATATAGATGATGTAACTGTAACCGGTGTATTATTCATCTATTTCAGCTCATAAACTCTGCATCTCCTTATGAGCTGGGAAGCTACCTCAGACAGCTGGAAGTGGTGAACAATGATTCACAAATCTGTGTCATCTTTAACAACTTTGTCAGAACCCCTGATTTCTTGGACACCGTGAGTTTTGCTTTATTTGCACATAATACAATGTAGAAACCCATTTTATGTAGGAACACTTACATATAATAATAGTCCAGTTCATCGTTGTAATTGCTTTCTTCGTTTTTGCAGGAAGATGTTCCAGATAATCTTAAAAGCGCCATCCTTCCCTGTGTCTGGCCTCTGGCACTGACAAGTAACAATCAGACGGAGATTGATTTGTGGTTTAACCGTAGATTGAGGCTCTACTTGAAGTTCCTGAACAAAGATATACTAGGGTCAAAGGACACACTGAATGCATCTTGCCTGTCATACAGGAAAATGTTAGTGCAAATGGCTACAGTCAAATTTGTTTGCTCGGAAGTTTAAATGCAAAGTCTTTTGTAACTTTAAAAGTGCTTCCTCTGTTCTTCTAGGGTCAATGTTTTAGGCAACAATTTCACCTTTAATGGTTCTCAGATTTCCAGTGCAGATGTGTACACCACCATTAAGACCTATCTGAAAGCAGGTGAATTAGTCTTTTTTTCTCTTCAAAAATTAACTTGTTAATTAACTTATTAACTTATTATTAATTAACTTATATATAAAAATTATAATTTTATTCATCAAAGATCAAAAGTGACAACAAAGACATTTATAATGTTACAAAAGATTTTTATTTAAAATAGATGAATAACTATCATTAAATAATCTTGAGCAAATATATGATGTTTGATAAAATGATTAAATGTTTCTTGAGCATCATATTAGACTGATTTCTGAAGGATATTGTTACACTGAAGACTGGAGTGATGTTGCTGGAAAAAAAATTATGCTAAAAAAATCTTTTATAAAATGTATTAAAATAGTAAACTGATTTTAATAACATTTTCAGTTGTAATAATACTTTACAATATAACTTTTTTTTTTCACTGAAATATATGTATGTAATAAAAAATAACAAAATGTTAATTTTCTTACGTTTTTAAATTTCAGACACTGCTCCAAAATGCTACAGCCAATCTGACGCAACACTTAACTCAACTGCGTGGTTTGTAAACCACATTGGTATGTTTATAACTTCTCTGAGTCTGGACGATCTCTACTCTTTCGGGTCTGAGAGCACGGTATGAACTATATCCAGTTGTTCACATAGATAGACCATCAATACAATCTGATTTATGATCAGACCATGCTTTGTGTGACATTATACTGGTGAAAGTGAATGAATGTCATATTGCTTATTCCTGTCCCATTTTGTTGTTTGCAGATAAAAACCTTTGCTGTGAATCCTGAAAACATAAAACTGTTCAATCAAAAGACACTTCCTAAGAATGTGCTCAGCCGCTACACTGAACTCATCTTTCTGCAAAACCCCAACTTTAGTTTGTTTGAGTAAGTTTGAACGGAGACCAGCTACAAATCCCAGAGCGTTCTCCGAGTTCAGTTGTCAAAGCATTAACTATGTTCTCTGTGCTCTAGCTTGCCTCCAGTTTTGCAGTGCGATGCCCCAGTATCAACCTTTACAGCACTAAACGAGAGTCAAACTAGTATTATTCTTAATAACTTTAAGTCATCTTGCTCCAATGTGGATCCTGCTGTAAGTATTCCATCAAAACTTAAAGTCAAGTCATTGCTTCATGTAACTGTGTTGTAACTGGCTGATGTTCCTCATTCACGTCTTCAGATATCTACAGCCCTTGCGGGAAACATCAAAACCATAAATGCTAATGCTATTAGCAACTTGGGAAATGAAGTCGTTGGCTTAACAACTGTACAATTAAACTCAGCACCTCCATCGGTTCTTATCAGTGGGCTCTCAACACTGAGCAATGTGTCTGGATGGAGCTTTGGACAAGCCCAGGCAATCATAAAAGTGCTTATCAGTGGATCATTTCAGGTAATATTTAAGTCTCCAATGGAAGAAACTTACTTTAAAAGTAGTTGAAATGACCTCTTCAGCAGAACCTCAAAATACTACAAAAGAAATAACTTTTTGTACTTTCTGCAGTTCAATAATTCCGGCAGCTTGCTGAATATTGGATCCCTGATTGGAGGGATTCCTTCAACAGTACTGGCATTAATTCAGCCGCAAGAAATTCTGTCAACATCTAAAAACAGAGAATTTGTAAAAAACATACTGAGTGCCCCAGATATTGTTCAGAAGACCTTTGTGACCCAGGTATGCGAACAAAATTCATGCGTATTGAGAGACATTTCGAGTGCAAACCCTATAAAGTTGGGCCTTTTACTTCTTTTCTATCCCTAGATAATCAAAGTGGGTTCGACACCAGCTGACCTAGTGGCAAACATTCCCGATAATATGGCTGTTCAGATTCCAAGAAACTTTGTGACTATTCCCTCAGATTTAAATGTAACAGTCGTGAGACAGTTTAACAATAAAAAATGGAAACCTGAACAGGTACTATAACTTACAAAAATAAAAACATCCATTATATAGTTTTTACATGTAGATTATTTTGCTGCTAATGGCATATTTTTATTTATAGGCAGTTCTGTTCTTTGATACTGTTGCGAATTCTTTTGATCAACCTGATGAGTAAGAACATTTTTTAACTGGTTTATGCAAAAATACATTATGAGTATGCATTGAAAGTAACAATGGTAAATGCATGACTTTTTTTCTACAGGCTGTCAGTGGACGTTTTGCAAGGATTTACATGCTCCCGTGTACAGAAATTCCCCCCAATTAAAACCAGAGGGCTGATCAGAGCCTGTCGACGGAGAGCAGGCAGATCTAAGGTGGCACTGAGCGAGACTCAGGTGAGAGCTGACAAAAACGGTATTCAAAAATGTGTTCAGTTGAGCTTAAAGTCAAAACGTGAACAAATGAAACATGATTTGTTTGCTAATTGTTTTCCTAGCTGACTTGCATGTACAACCTCGTTAGAAGTGAATCTACTGTGGATTTTGCCAGCTATCCTCCTGATATGTTGCTGTACTACAAGTAAGATCTATCGGTAATTTTTATTAATGCTCAGAAATGTTTCAATGAACTATTCTGTTTAAGTTGTCTGTTGTCCTCCTCAGTTATGAAACAATCAACAAAACCTTCTGCAAGGCATATTTTGCTGAGGTCGGAGCAGCAGATCTCTCAGTCTTTTCAAGCACACTGAGTAGAAGAAGGGACATCTTGTGGAATAATGCTTTAGATTGCTTTGTAAGTATTATCCAATGATGTTGATTATTTAAGGCCAAGACACACCAAACTGACATCAGAGAACTAGCAATGACGAAACCTGTCTGTGGTGTCGCCTGCATCTAGACCAAAATGTTGTGCTTGAACACACTGCAAACTGGCATGTTGAGAGGAAATAACTCTCCATACCAGCAGATGGCAGAAGTCATTCCAAAAAGTGAAACCGTCACTTCTGTTTTTCTGTTTGCACTGGTTCACTAAGCTAAACAGCCAACAAAAGTGATCTCTTTCACCGAAGTGCCTCAGTCGCAAATTCAAAATGCTCAATCAGCCGAGAAGCCACCAACGCTGTTCGGAATAAAACGCAGTGCACAAATTAGCTCAACGACGGCCCGACAATGGCCGATTGTTGGCTTAGTGTGTCATGGCCTGTAGATGATATGATATTTATTTTACAAATTATTTAATATATAATATTGTATACATTATTAAATTCAGGGTATTAAAGGAAAAAGCATCCAGAAACAGGATTTGGCAGTGCTGGGCAACTTGGCATGTGCTGCGAGCGCTGACGTCATTAAAAACTCAGACCCAGAAATCCTTGAGAACTTGAAGAACTGCAATGATCTCTCAAATGTGCAAATATCAGCAATGGAAGATGCTCTTATGAAGGGAACTTCAAAATATGGGCAAGTTATCTTGATATTAAAGGATTTGTTGTCAAATTATCATTATGCAGATAATATATTTTTCAGTCCTTATTCTATTTATTAGTAAAAAATAAAAAAGCGCACTGGTTATGATTGTCTGGTAATGAAAGATTATGATTTTATTATTTAGACAACAATCCAGTTGGAATCAGAAAACGCTTAGTGATCTGGGAATTCTGCCCTTGTACTTCTCACAAACATTTTGGAGATCATTCAATCAGGTACATTACATATGAAAATCATACACAGTTGAGCTTCACTGTAAAAATAAATCTGTTAAGTAAAACTTGGATTACGTTTTACAAGAAAATACCGTTTTAGCCAAAATTGTACATTTAATTCAATGTTACCTTTCAGGTCTTTGTAATTATTGGTGAATTTTACTAGCAATTTCTGAGTGAAAACTGTTTCAAAGTAAAACCTACTCCAGATTTCAGTAAACACTGACTAATATTAATACCTGTAATATTTTAAATGTCCCTCTTGTTTTAAACAGAATGATTTGAGTAAGTTCCTCAAAACCTTCCTAAAATTTGTGCGTGTACGAAAGACACCAAAACCACAACTGAAAATTCTGTTTAGAGCACTCATTCGACCCATAAGTGTCAAGAGAGCAGGTATGCCATATTTTTTTCAAATATATTCTCATATTTTTACAATTAAACAATGTTGTCCTGAATACTGAATCAGATGACTGTGATTCAGCCTCCGCAAATGAGATTCAGCGCTACAGGACGATTGCGAGTGTGATATTGCTCGATAAACACAAGTCCATATCCACCTAGTTTTTCAATGTGAAAGTTATCCATTTTCTGTAAATGTGCAAGGTTTTAGATTTAGGAGCTGCTATATGTAAATAAATAGAAGAATAACAAATTGGAGTAAACAGTAAAACTATTTACCATTGTAATTGGTTACGTGATTTGTGATTGAAACCCGTTCATGATTTCAATAATAAGTTAAAATAACATTTTAACAAACACCAGTTTGCATTATCATAATGGACTGCTTTTGATCGGATTCAAGTTCAAGTTATAAATGGCGCCCGTTCTTATGTTAAAAATAAGGTGGATAGAGTATGGAAGCTTGTTTCCCCCTCGGAAAAAATAAAATAAAAGTTAATTACGACTTTTTATCTCACAATTTTGACTTTGTTTCTTATAATTGCACGTTTGTATCTCACAATTCTGATTCTATAAACTCGCAATTGCAGAAAAGAGTCAAAATATTTTGAGATAAAATGTCACAATTACCTTTTTTTATTTTTTATTCCGTGGTGGAAACAAGCTGCCTTAAAGGCGTAACTTTTAACCACAAAATTTCCTAAATCATTTGTTCACTTGTGTCTCAAGCGGGTTCCTGTACCGTGGGCAGCATCACTAGTGTTACCCTCAGCGATGATGCCTTTCCCACTGGATATGATGATACGCAGTTCAACAACTGTCTGGATGCTACTGTAGTGAGGGACAACCTCGCTAGCCTGTGTGAAAAGATTGAGGATAGCGCCTTCCAGAGAATCATTCTGGACAAACTAAATTTGGTAATATGTCATATATTAAGACCTGATCAAATCATCCAGGATATCCAGGACAGTTTCAATGTAGATGTGTTGCTCTTGTCCATCAGATATCGCCAAACGGCCTTTCAGACGATCAGGTCCAGGTGCTGAAGTCAGTGTCCAGGAGCGCAACAGCAGATGAAATAAGCAAATGGAACATCACTAAAGCCGACACACTGGCTGCACTGATGAATCCTGATGATGGCGAATGGTCCCCTGCACTGGTGCAGATTTTGACATGAATTTTCTGATGAATCTTACTTTTACGGATGCCAAGTATTTGGTTTTGTGTTAAAATATTAATTTATCTTTCAGAGCAAACAAATCATTACCAAATACCTAAGCGCTAACAATAATCTGACTGATACTGAGCTGAATGCAGTGAGAGGACCAAATCTCTGCTCTCTGAATGCCAACACATTGTCAGCAATTTTGCCTGAAAGCTTACGGTAAAGACTTGAATCAGATGTAGTACTCTTAAATGTTTATTATTGATGCTTTATACAGACACACACACACACTATTTTTCAAAAGTTTGGGGTCGTAACGTCTGTTAGATTTTCTCATGTTTTTGAAAGAAGTCTCTTATGCTCACCATGGTGGCAATTATTTGGTCAAAATATAGCAATATAACAGCAATATTGTGAAAAATTATTACAATTCAAAATAACTGTTTTAATATTTTAAAATGTTATTTATTCCTGTGATGCAAAGCTGAATTTTCAGGATCATTACCCCAGTCTTCAGTGTCACATGATCCTTCAGAAATCATTCTAATATATTAATTTGCTGCTCAATACACATTTATTAGTATTATCATCAATGTTGAAAACTGTTGATAACAGCTGATTAATATTTTTTGTGGAAACCATGTTGCATTTTTCAGGATTGTATGGTGAATACAGATTGGGAAAAAAATGGTATTTCTTCACAATAGAAATCTATTATAACATTAAAAATGCCTTTACTGTCACTTTTGATGAATTTAATGCATCCTTGCAGAACCCCAAACTTTTGAATGGTATTGTGTGTGAATATATATCTCCTGACAATATATAGTTATCTATCTGTATTGCATTTAATGCTTAATCACAAGATTTGTCTGTATTATCCTTAATAACAGCCTGGCCGATAATTTGGATGTGTCTCAATGTTCATCTGACAACAAGAAGGCCCTCTTTACCATTGCTAACAAAGCATTTCCCATACTATCTGTAAACCAGAGTGGAATTCTGTCAGTTTTCCAGCTCATTGAATCCTTTCTTGGTAAGGGAGCCCTTCAATTGTCAATTTAATCCCACCGAATCCACATGCCACCTTGATGTATTGTCATGCCACTTTTAAAATACCAGGTGTGCACACAGATTGACAAACAATTTGTTCACTTTAAGCTTTTATCGTTTTTTTGCAGGTGGTGCAGATCTAGGTTACATTAAGAATCTGACAACATATAATATCAGCATGAGCCTGGCCACTTTCAAAAATCTGGATGTAAACGTGATCTTGGTGAGCAAAAATAAAAGCATTTTGTAATTTCTTCCTCTATGTTTTCATCATGTATGCCTCATCACAACTTCCAATTGTTTTGTGTTGCAGAACCTCAGTGTGTCAGAGGTCGTGGGTCTTCTTGGACCTGTCAATTTGCAGGATCTGAGAACATTTGAAAATGAAACGGTCGTGCGGTCCTGGATCTCACTGCAGGTCCAGTCGGACCTGGACAAACTAGGTCTCGGTCTGACTGGAGGAAAAAGCGGAGAGACAACTGTTGCCCCGACTGTCAAAGCTACGGCTGCTACCACTGTTGGTGCAGGCGCTCCAGGTAAGGTGGCAAAAAATAATCTGAAACCATGCCATCATTTACTCACCCTCATGTCGTTCCAAACACTAAGATTCTTTTAATGAAATCTGAGAGATTTCTGTCGCTCCAGACAGAAATGTTAAGGCGTGAATAAAAGCCTAAATTAAATCTGTTCATCATATAAAGTGACAGATATAAAGATGTCTTTATGAACGTTTTGAAGCATCAGAGTTTAAGGGGGATTAGACTTTCAGTGGAGGGACAGAAATCTCTCAGATTTCATTAAAAGATCTTAATTTGTGTTCCGAAGAGGAACATAAGTCTTATTGTTTTGGAAACACATGAGGGTGCGTAATTAATGACAGAATTTTCCTTTTTGACTGAACTAACCCGACAAGTTTTGAAATGCTGAAGGCTATTAGAAATCATAACTTCTTGTTGTTGTTTTTCAAGGAATTGGACGCAGTGGATGGTCGGTTTCACTCAGCATACTTGTACTCATTTTTACCATCATCAAAGTGGAGATTATATACTGACCCCAAATCAGCCACACATTAATTTTACCAAATAATGCAACTATGAAACTCTCCAGTTGACTAACTATATACATATATTGAATTAGTACAATCTAGTCTACTTAATCTGTTTAAAATCACTTTTTTTTGGTTTTGTCATTTGTCTTGTTCAATAATTCATCCTATTCATAATTGTCCTATATATTGTAATTGATATATATGGGAAGATGAATATTTTACTAATAGTCCAAGCAAAGGATACACTACCTTTTGATTGAAATACTTGTGCAACTGTCTTACACAATAAAGCTTCTATATTTAAGTGCTTAAAATATTTAGAATCGTTATATGAATGTCTTTTCTTTACTTAAACATCACAAAAAACTCAAATGTTCTATGACTGGTACCTATTTATTTATGATAATGTAAAATGTAATCATACTGAAATGAATAAATGGTACTCTATGATGAACAAAATTACAACTATTCGGTTTTATTCTTTCTTCGCAAGTTTTTACAAAAGATTGTAAAGAACCAAATTAATCAGAATGTATAGGTTGCTATAAGTATCTTTATTCCTAACTTTAAAATCAAGATGAGCTTTATATATATATATATATGTATATATATATATATATATATATATATATATATATATATTATAAAGCTCATCTTGATTTTGAAGTTAGGAATAAAGATACTTACACACGTATGATTACACACACATTGCTGGCTGAGTATTAACTGTTAATTGTTTATTCATGTTATGTCACAGTCAGTGCATTAACTAATGATAACAAATACAACTTTTGATTTTAATGTTTTAGTAAATGCTGAAAATAATATTATCTAAGATTAATAAATGCTGTAGAAGTGCAGTTCATTTAGCCAATTTTAACTAATGAAACCTTATTGTAAAGTGTTACTGATTCATGATAGCTAACACTGTCTTTCATACATATAATACATACATTAAATTTACAACATCAACAAAACTAAAAATTCAACAAAACTCCCTATTAATCTTAGTTAATATTAATTTCAGCATTTACTAAAACATTAAACTCAAAAGTTATATTTGTTATCATTAGTTAATGCCCTGAGGAGGTCTGTGCACGCCACTGTAATGGAGTGTATTATCTTCTCTTTTAATTTTTATATAAATATAGTACAAGATTATCCAATTCAAATCAGTTTGATAAACGAGGTCAACGTAATCAAAAAATAGTCAATTATATTACTTTAAAGCCTGGTTTCACAGACAGGTCTTAGATTAAACCAGGATTAGGCCTTAGTTCAATTAGTACATTTAAGTAGCTTTTAAAAGCGTGCCTTAAAAAACATTACTGTGTACATTTTGAGACAAAACAATGGCACTGACATATTTTAAGATATTACTTTCAGTTAAAACAATTCAAACATGCGAGTTGTCTGGGACTAGTCCTAGTCCTTGTCTGTGAATCCGGGGGTAAATGTGTAATGTAATGGACTAAATTACTTACTCAAATAATTGTAATGTAATTTGGAATCAGTATTCTACCCTACAATATAATACATCAATGTTACTGTACATACATAGTAACATTAATACATTATTATATAGATGTTTTTGTTACATTTTGAGATGACTATTCTACTGACTACTCTGAGCCTTTATTTTGAAATAAAGTCGTCACGTCCGGTTCTTTTGAAAAAAAAAAATAGCGCGCTATTCACTAGCATCAGCAAAGATAAGAAAAGATGATGGGAGCAAGCGTTCTCTGTGCAGAAAAAACTCGAAGTCCTCCAGTAAAAGTGTTGTCCAGCCAGCTGCGTGAAGGGAAAGAGTGCCAAACATCCAGCGGGAGGTCAGAGTATATTATAAGACGACTGGGAGCGGGTGAGCAGAGCTCGTTACAGGTGTCAATGGTCTGGATGCAGGGGACTGTGCTGGAGGTGCAGCCCGATCACAACACGGTGCTCATTCTGGACGAGACCGGAAACTTCCTCGTCAGCGGCATCAACAACGTGCCGAGAGGAAAACCCTGCTTGAGTCCTGGTTAGTCGCCTTTCAAATGTTTTTAAGACTGCTTCTAAAGAAAACTTCTACTGAGCAAGTGAAAAGATGAATATCAGAAAAAAAGTCTAACTAAATGATAACCATAAAGCCCAATTTATACTTCTGCGTCGAACTTACGGCGTAGCTACGCCGTAGCGCGCGTACCCTGACGTGTATGGAACGCCGAAAAGGGTCAAATTTCGCCACTAACCAAACGCCTTTCATTCTTAAAACGCCGCTTTTTACGGCGTTTAAGACGAAAAGACGCCGCAAAGTACGGCGCTCTGTGATAAAAAACGCCGCAAATTACGGCGTTTACAAAGCAAAAGCGCCGTCATTTTCGGCGTTTTTATATCCTGCCAATGACGCTGTTTCTGACGCCGCAGGCCATCCATAGTGCGCCGACATTTGCGGCGCTTCTGTCTGACAAAGACGGCGTAAAAAGCGGCGTTTTGTATAATATTATAATCAGCCCCACCCTTTTCTTCAAACTTCAGCCCATCTAATGAAGTAGATGGAAAGACATATGTAGTAGATTGTCGATCTGAATGGCGATCCTCTTAAGGCTTCTGTTTTTCTAATGTTGTAGGGATGGGACGATTAACGGTTTCACTATAAACCACGATAAAATGTACTGACGGTTAGTAATATCGTTTAGAATTCAATTATCATTAAAACCGTGTTTGATTATCGCGATTTTAATAACTCACTATAAATCCTGTCCAGCCAGCAACAGTCTGACGCAGGCGCGCGCAATGTTGGGTTTTTTTTTTATTCGAGAAGGAATGGCGAAAGGCAGTGACCGTGTTCGGGAGATTTTTCAGCCTTTTAAGAGGACCAAATCTGAGGTGTGGTCATATTTTGGCATTTACAAAAATCCTGAGGGAAACTTAATCGAGGATGGTTACTCTGTCTGCAGAACATGCCCAAAAAAAGTCGCTGTGATAGGGGTAAACACTTCAAATCTGCCGAGTCGTCTCATCCACTGTTGTAGCGAACGCAAGGCAAGTTAACTTTGATCTCAATACTAAAACTACGTCTGGGAAATAATTGGGCACAAAATGTTGTTTTGAGTTGAAATGTTTTATCTCACTCACTTGAAATAAACTTGAAGCTTCCGCAAAGAAAAGTTTGCAGCAAGTGGCTTTGAGCCAAAGGCGAACGAACAAGTTCAAACAAGACTATTAAGAGTGACATTTAAGAGATAATAATGTATATTCAATTCATTGTACACTATAACACCGATTTTTTTACCACATAATGTCAGGAACATATTGAATAGAGATGTCTCTATTCTTACCTGTTAAATCCATTTTGTACAGCGTACAAAACTCGTCCAGACAAGATGATCACAACAATATTATCAAATTCTGTAAACAATTAATCAACTCTGATTTCATTTTCAATACAATCAAAAACAAGATGTATTTGAATGAAATGAGAGCGCGCGTCCGTTGTGATGAATGGATGTGCGCTGAGTTATGGTTATAATGCGTTGCTATTGACGATGGTCATTATAAGGAAGGAAATGCCACAGAATATAATCTTACTTTAAAAAATGCATAGAACTCATTTTATTTGTTGTATATTGATTCTCAAATATAAAACTTGTTGAAATGTTTTCAGTGTGAACATCAGTTCTTTTTTAACACTTTCATCTTGTTTTAACAAAACCGTGATAGTATTGATAATCACGATAATTTCGGTGACTATAATCGTGATATGAAATTTTCATACTGTCCCATCCCTGTTGTTAGGACTGGTGTTTGGACTGTTATCATGTCATATTTTTATTTCTTCATTGGGCACGTGCAGGCCTATCCCCCTTTTTCCTTTATCATATGTGGGTATATACAGTATGATTGTAGACTCTCTTTACATTCATTTCTGTGAAAAAAAACATAAGATCCCGTATTATTACTGAAGTAGATAGTCCACCATACAAACTACACCACAACCATTAGCCTGCTACATATTTCCTATAAACGAGGAACAAAGACATTTCAATTCCTCCAACAACACAATGATAAAAACAATACATACAAAATAGCAATAAAATATGAAGCATACATCTGTAGATGTACATCTGCACAATATATCATAATTATCGAAATATCGCAAATGTATTTCGCAATATGCAAATCGCAACGGCTTGCAATAACTGGGGTCGACGAAGAGAAAATCACTCACTGCTATTGAATAATAACTTGAATAAAAGCTGAATAACTTTTGTAGCTTTACTAAGAATCAGTATAGGCCTATATTAACAGTGAAAACTAATGTGTGTTTTTATTTTTTTATTTTTTTTTACATTTGATTGTTCAGTTTCTGTTGTTAAATAACCCGAATGTAGGGTAACCTAAACCCCCTGGTTTGATGTTAAAATAGCACTACTTATAAAACACTGATGTTCACTTTATAGAAGTTGTGTTGTAGTGATGTTTTCTTGTAAGAAAAATAACGTGAAACACATACATGGGTAGTATAATTTTAAATATAGTTTAATGATAACATATTGCATTTTTCTTCAATATCGTGCAGCCCCAATCTGTAGCATATTGATGTGTAACAAAAACATTCACTGTACTACTCACCATTGAAGGAGGCTATTCTCCAAGTGATAGTCATTTATAAATATAATAATGATTCAAAGTTTCGTTTTGTGTAATAAATTAAGCATATTAATTTTCTGACAGGCAGAGGGTGAACCAAGAGGCGCTTTAAAAACAAGTTTCAAGTTACTTTACACCGTTACTCTCCGCTCAATATCCGCTCTTTGTCAGTTTCACATTTATGTTTAAATAATAGGCTATTGTTATTTTATTTCATTTATGTTGATTATGAATAGTGAACAGCAAGAGTAAGAGCTACATCGGATGCGCAATATGACGGGAGACATCAAGTGGGTCAGACATGATTTTGACCACTTCATTAAGTTTTGTTTTGTCGAAAGACTTTCTTTAAAGTGAATTTCTTTTTGTATAATTTGTATCTTAATTCAAATCAATATTTAATCAACGAATGGACTGGATTTAATAAATAAGAAGCAAACCAAGAAAATTGGGTTTGGATTAAAGTGAGTAACAAACGAACCATGTTTCCGCGGTGCATGTCTCAATTACAGTAAGCCTCTAGGAAGTTATGATATTTGTGGCTTTAAAGCAATATGCTGTATTGTATAAAGTGGTATAAATTAGGAGTGCTGAAATGCAGAAACATCCACATCAGCTTTTCAACTATTTTTTTATGGCTTGAACGAGACGTTCGCAGATCCCGCTGCTTCAAGATATATATAGCCTATTAAAACAAAAACAAACAAAAAAAACACTTTTTATGTGTCCAAGTTTGACTGAAACAATTCAATTCAAGATTTTATTTTAGAAAAATACAAAAAAAAACATTTAAAAGAAAACCTAATAAAATATGTAGCATTAGCCATTATGGAAATACAGGCATCACACAATTCTTTATTATTTACAGTCCATAAAAATAGGGCATGTATTATACGATTTTAATAGTCAAGTCAAGTCATCCTCATTTATATAGCGCTTTTAACAATGTAGATTGTTTCAAAGCAGCTTTACAGAGATAAACATATAATTTAAGGTAGGGCCTAACAGAGATTGGTTTGGTTTTATAGTCGTGGCTCTTGAAAAGTGTGTTTTCCAGCTAAAGTTAGTTTTGATTGATTCACTTCCGTCTAAATGATCATTTGTTATTAAATTAGGGGCCGCTAAGACGACACCGTTCTCTCTAAACAGACTTTAAACGTGAACCTGTGATAGACGCTGATGGCGTTCACATGCGCATTAAGAATTTATTCTATAGTTATGTGCGTTTGAATATATGTGCGCAGGTTTGTAATTCCTTACAAACCATGCCTAAACAAACTACTTGTCTATAAATTTTGATGCAGAATTTTATTTTATCTTATCACTTTGGGTAGGTACGCGAACCGAAAAATTCCACAACGCTTTATCTGTAGAGTGGTATAGGAATCCTCCATAGGGAGAGGCGTTGGCACTTCAGCACTGCATTGTCATCAGGTCCAGGCGCAAGCCCTTCGTCAGATTTGGAAACGGCCTGGATCCGGCAGGCTGCGGGAAAACCTCGGGATAAACAAAGACACTAAAATTAGCGTAGATGCCATTCTTCTTATGATGTAACGAGTACATCAGGATGAGGATATGAGGGAAGTGTTCCCAGTTCCGGCTGACCTAATCTAAGCAGCCTAATATTGAATTATAGAAGTCTATAGAGTGTTATGTGAATGCTAGGTCACAGAGATGTGTTTTTAGTCTAGCTTTGAACTGACAGACTGTGTCTGCTTCCCGGACAATGTTAGGAAGATTGTTCCAAAGTTTTGGTGCTAAATAGGAAAAGGATCTACCGCCAGCAGTCGATTTATATATTCTAGGTATTACTAGGAGTTTTGAGATCGCAATAGACGTGAAGGACTATAATGCGTTAAGAGCTCGCTCAAGTACTGGGGAGCTAAACCATTTAGTGCTTTGTAAGTAATCAGCAATATTTTAAAATTTATACGATGTTTAATAGGGAGCCAATGCAGTGTTGACATAATACGAGAATATATTTACAGTTTTCCTGTGTATTTTTACTGAGGCATTGTATTGTATTGTGTTTTAGGGTTAACGGAAAATTCCGTAAAATTACTGAATAAAGTCTTAGCAAAAAAATGACCATTACATTTTCCATCTTTAGCCCCCTTTTTCCACAATGGTCTCCTAAAATTAACGCCAGAAATTCTGATTCCGATTCTAAAGAAAATAAATAATTTAGTGTTACAAAAAAAAACGTCATAAAATCGTTATATTATATGACATCAGAATGAACAAGGTAGTACAAAATATATTATTCACTGTTAACAATATTAATGTCTATTTGAAGGCAATGGCAGCGTGATAATAAATAATTTATATGTGAAATATATTACAGTCTTGTATGATGGCCAAGAGCAGCGGTGGTCCTCGCTTGGGCTGGCGTCATCTCTTGTTTTAATAGTTTAATTGTTTAGGGAGGCTCTACCTGTGTATCCTGTGAACTGCTAAAATAGTCTTATTATCTTAAAAAGCGAAATGGACTATATCGTGAAGCATATACCTTGGCCCATCTAAATCGTTATAATCAGCAATAAAGGGACCCACAGCAGCCATTGTACACGGACTTAAAACAGTTGCTGCTGTCATTTCCTTAATAAGCAGACCTACAGCCTGCTACTCAATGTTGTCAGCTATCGGGTAGTCTTCCGAAATTTAAAAGACATACACCAACAGACCAATACAAAAGAAACGAAGCGGAGATAAAAATACGGTCGGACCTTGGAGTCGAACCCCTGTCACTAAGAGCAAAGCGACACTGCTCTCCATGCACGCAGACCAATGCCCCACTGAAGATATAACATTTGCTTGGTAATCTAATGTATTTCACAGACATGAATGTAAAGAGAGTCTACAATCATACTGTATATACCCACATATGATAAAGGAAAAAGGGGGATAGGCCTGCACGTGCCCAATGAAGAAATAAAAATATGACATGATAACAGTCCAAACACCAGTCCTAACAACATTAGAAAAACAGAAGCCTTAAGAGGATCGCCATTCAGATCGCCAATCTACTACATATGTCTTTCCATCTACTTCATTAGATGGGCTGAAGTTTGAAGAAAAGGGTGGGGCTGATTATAATATTATACAAAACGCCGCTTTTTACGCCGTCTTTGTCAGACTGAAGCGCCGCAAATGCCGGCGCATTATGGATGGCCTGCGGCGTCAGAAACGGCGTCATTGGCTGGACATAAAAAACGCCGATAATGACGGCGCTTTTGCTTTGTAAACGCCGTAATTTGCGGCGTTTGTATCACAGAACGCCCCACTTTGCGGCGTCTTTTCGTCTTAAACGCCGTAAAAAGAGGCGTTCTAAGAATGAAACTCGTTTGGTTAGTGGCGAAATTTGACCCTTTTGGCGTTCCATAGACGTGCACCTCTCCAAAAATATAACAACGCGTCAATTCTACGCGGACGCAAGCGCTATGATTGGTCTGCTCAAACCGCTTCCTCGGGTTTCACATGCTCCCTCTGCGTGCGTCAACGCGGACAACGACGCAGAAGTACAAATTAAAACCAAAGCGTAGGCTACGGCGTAGAGGCTCCGGCGTAGGTCCGACGCAGAAGTATAAATCAGCCTTAAGCCTTTACTGTCACGTTTTATCAATTTAACACATCGTTGCTACATATTAATTTCTTTCCAAAAAAAAAAAAAAGAAACGAAAAAAGACTGTCCCCAAACCTTTGCATGGTGTGCATATTGCAAAAGATTTCTATTTAAAATAAATGCTGATTTTTTTAGTTTTTATTCATCAAAGAATCCTGAAAAAAGTATCACAGCTTATATAAAAATAATTTGCAGCCAGCACAACTGTTTCCAACATAGATAATCAATCAGAATGTATTCGAATGATTTATGAAGGGTGACACTAAAAATTCTGAAAATTAAAAATGCTGAAAATTCAGCTTTGCATCACAGAAATAAATTATATATTTATTAAAGGAACACTCCGACTTTTTGGGACTTTAGCTTATTCACTGTATCCCCCAGAGTTAGATAAGTCCATAATACATACCTTTTTCATCTCCGTGCGTGCTGTAACTCTGACCGTGTGGCAAATTCCATTTTCTCAAAATAGTCGTCCTCAGTGAAATGTACTGAGCAAACACGGTGGTCCTTGATGATCTCTTTAGGTGTGTTTGGATCGATATCCAGAGCAAGTAGCCATTGATTCATCAGATCAGCGTTTTTGATTGGAATTCTATGAAACATCATGGTATTACCTGATCTCTCCTGTTTATTGTCGCAGCTCTTTACAATACAGCGAACACCCATGATTGTAAACTATGCTTTTACTATCTAGAAATTGTTGACTCTATTACTCCAACTCTGAGCGAACTCTCTGCTCCTCAGCCCGGTGCGTCTTAGGTGCTGCGGTTATCACTCCGCCCAAGTAGCAGTGCTTCGCCTTCTGAGAATATAGTTCCCAGTATTTATACGGTTAAAAGATGTCTGTGTCTCATATGACCTTGTTATTTGTACACTCTGTGACTATACAAATCACAACATGTAAATAGGAAAATGTTTGCGTTACTTTGTCACTTACTGGGATTAGTATGCTAGCTGTAGCCATTTACATCCAGTCTTTATGCTAAGCTTGGCTAAAGGTGGGTGCGTCAAATAGTTACCCCTAAAATCCACTGGATCCGTCTACGGCGTGGAACGTTAGCGCCACGTTTTTGATGCGTCCCTAGTTCGGCGTCAAAGTCCACTGGAAGCGTCTCAGACGCGTTTCAGCAGCGGAGCGTTGGTGACGTCTTCATTTTTCCTCAGAATCGGAGCGGTGTTTATTTGTTGTTCATTTGTCTTCACTTGGCTCAGGAGCAGACAGTTAATTGTGCTACCTTATTGATTTTTTTTCTTCAATTTTCCTCTTTGTGCTTCTACAATAGGTAAGTGGGTTACTTAATTAAGTGAATTCTTTCTATTAGTTTTTTCTGTTGTTATTTCCTACTTGGTATCCAATCAGAGGCATTGTTGTCCAAACTGTAGGGATGCGCAGTCTCCACAGGGTGTTTATTTTGAAATTGATAGTGTTTTTTGACTTTTATTTTGTATTCACGGTGCGGCTTGGACGCGGGTCCGTCAAAAATAGACTAGGCGCCTATCTTTAGCGAAGCGGCGCGGAGAGCCGCTTCTGGGACGCTTTTGAGACGCGCTGCGTCCGCAGCTGGTGGACTTTAGAGCATTGACTATAATGGCGGCGATTAGCTGCGGCATCCGCGACGCTGACGTTCCGCGCCGTAGACGGATCCAGTGGATTTTAGGGGTTACGGCCGTTTCAAACCGCAAGCATGAGCGGGGCGTGAGCAGCACGTCATCGCAACTACATCGTCACTGAAGCTGCAGACGCGCGCGAGTATTCACACTGGAAGCGTTAGTACAGCGTCACAACAGCGGCTCCCAGGCTACATATAACGGCCGTTTCACACCGCAAGCATGAGCGGCGCATGAGCAGCACGTCAGCGCAACTACATCGTCACTGCAGCTGCAGACGCGCGTGAGTATTCACACTGGAAGCGTTTGTACAGCGTCACAACAGCGGCTCCCAGGCTACATATAAGCAAGCATTTCTTAACCAAGACTTTTGTAAAATTTGTTTTTAGAAGTTGGTCAAACACATTTCTGTGCGTTCACACCGCCGCCGGCGAGAGCGTCAAAGTGGCCGGAAGTCATTAATTGTCAATGAAAGCCGGCGGCGAGCTCCGGCGAGAGCGGCGCGTCTTGGACGGTGAGAGCGGCGAGGAGAGTTGAAGTCAGGTCAACTTTATGGTAATAAGCAATGACATGGTTCGGCGGCAACCGGCGGCAACCAATCGGAATATACAGGTCCTTCTCAAAAAATTAGCATATTGTGATAAAGTTAATTATTTTCCATAATGTAATGATAAAAATTAAACTTTCATATATTTTAGATTCATTGCACACCAACTGAAATAATTCAGGTCTTTTATTGTTTTAATACTGATGATTTTTGCATACAGGTCATGAATACCCAAAATTCCTGTCTCAAAAAATTAGCATATCATGAAAAGGGTCTCTAAACAAGCTATTAACCTAATCATCTGGATCAACTAATTAATTATAAACAACTGCAAAAGATTCCTGAGGCTTTTAAAAACTCCCAGCCTGTTTCATTACTCAAAACCGCAATCATGGGTAAGACTGCCGACCTGACTGCTGTCCAGAAGGCCATCATTGACACCCTCAAGCAAGAGGGTAAGAGACAGAAAGAAATTTCTGAACAAATAGGCTGTTCCCAGAGTGCTGTATCAAGGCACCTCAGTGGGAAGTCTGTGGGAAGGAAAAAGTGTGGCAAAAAACGCTGCACAACGAGAAGAGGTGACCGGACCCTGAGGAAGATTGTGGAGAAGGACCGATTCCAGACCTTGGGGGACCTGCGGAAGCAGTGAACTGAGTCTGGAGTAGAAACATCCAGAGCCACCGTGCACAGGCGTGTGCAGGAAATGGGCTACAGGTGCCGCATTCCCCAGGTCAAGCCACTTTTCAACCAGAAACAGCGGCAGAAGCGCCTGACCTGGGCTACAGAGAAGCAGCACTGGACTGTTGCTCAATTTTGCATGTCATTCGGAAATCAAGGTGCCAGAGTCTGGAGGAAGACTGGGGAGAAGGAAATGCCAAAATGCCTGAAGTCCAGTGTCAAGTACCCACAGTCAGTGATGGTCTGGGGTGCCATGTCAGCTGCTGGTGTTGGTCCACTGTGTTTTATCAAGGGCAGGGCCAATGCAGCTAGCTATCAGGAGATTTTGGAGCACTTCATGCTTCCATCTGCTGAAAAGCTTTATGGAGATGAAGATTTCATTTTTCAGCACGACCTGGCACCTGCTCACAGTGCCAAAACCACTGGTAAATGGTTTACTGACCATGGTATTACTGTGCTCAATTGGCCTGCCAACTCTCCTGACCTGAACCCCATAGAGAATCTGTGGGATATTGTGAAGAGAAAGTTGAGAGACGCAAGACCCAACACTCTGGATGAGCTTAAGGCCGCTATCGAAGCATCCTGGACCTCCATAACACCTCAGCAGTGCCACAGGCTGATTGCCTCCATGCCACGCCGCATTGAAGCAGTCATTTCTGCAAAAGGATTCCCGACCAAGTATTGACTATTGTGTGCATAACTGAACATAATTATTTGAAGGTTGACTTTTTTTTTTTGTATTAAAAACATTTCTTTTATTGGTCGGATGAAATATGCTAATTTTTTGAGACAGGAATTTTGGGTTTTCATGAGCTGTATGCCAAAATCATCAGTATTAAAACAATAAAACACCTGAAATATTTCAGTTGGTGTGCAATGAATCTAAAATATATGAAAGTTTAATTTTTATCATTACATTATGGAAAATAATGAACTTTATCACAATATGCTAATTTTTTGAGAAGGACCTGTAGAAGTGCTCCGTTTGAGAGGAGTCCAGAGAACGCAGTCCTGTAAACTTTGGTTCCGACCACATTAGTTCCCAAGCAAAATTGAGGAGGTTGATCATTTGAATTTGATAAGGCGCGCAACACTAGTATTTATAGGCAATATTTTCGTGCTAGAACGCTTGTTTTTCAGCGGGAATGCTAATTATAATAGCACTTAACCATGAACACAAAAGCCACACCACACAAATGGCTTTTAATTTGTTTATTTCATTAGCAAAAATGTCACTATAATTAAGTTTTTTCCATCGATCAATTTTCCGCAAAAATAACAATCGACATGCTTGTTTGCTTTGTGGCCCCTTAAAATAGAGTTGTAAAAAAGACCACGCGTTCGATCTACGTCAGAGCATCAGAGCGTCCACGAATCTTTCCACGGCGTCGCTGGCAGGGGCGGCGAGAGCGAATTTTGCCGCTCTCGCCGGCGGCGGTGTGAACATACAGTTTGAAGTTTGTTCAAAGCCCAAACTGAATAATTAAAAACAAGTTTAATGGGTACATTTTCTATAAAATTTTCTTTTCTTTATGTTAGTCTTCATTTCCTTTTCTGACATACTGCAGTTCTTGTTAAAACACACTAGACATGCAAATTCTATGCGTTTTGGGCACTTTTAGTGTGAAATCATATCAATTTTGTCCATCAAAAGTGTGCTATAACTTTAATTGAGCATGAGCAGCGCAGCAAAAATAGACTCGAAGCCGAAACCCCCGCTTCACTGTTGCTCACGCGACGCTCCTGCTTGACGCTCACGCGCTGCTCCTGCTCGCGGTGTGAACGCACTCATTGATTAACATGCACGCCGAAAAAAATACGTGCTGCTCACGCCCCGCTGACGCTTGCGGTGTGAAACGGCCGTTACAGCACGCACGGAGATGAAAAAGGTATGTATTATGGACTTATCTAACTCTGGGGGATACAGTGAATAAGCTAAAGTCCAAAAAAGTCGGAATGTTCCTTTAAGTATATTAAAATAGAAAACCATTATTATATTGTAATAATATTTCACAATATTACTGTTTTTTCCCCCCTGTATTTTTGATCAATTAAATGCATGAGTATAAGAGACTTTTTTCAAAAACATTAAAAATAGTAATGTTTCCACATTTTTGACTGGTACTGTATAAGTGAATATAAAATATAAGGAGCTTCCCAATTTGCATTCTTATACACTATAGAGGGAATGCATTAACGTCACTTTCCCGCCGGAACACGCCCCTCAGCCGGACTGAGTGGCAGAAGAGCTGCTGCGTGACTGGATTTAATAGGGGAAACTGCGAAAACGCAAGTAAAACAAAAGATTATCAGTTTAAACTAAAGATTGGACTCAATATAGTGTTCCTTACAACTTACTAAAGATCCAGTGATCCATGGATATTAACATGCAGCCAGGAATCGTGTTTCCTGACATTTATATGTGCCTGATTTCGACACCAGGGAAATACATGCAGCAAGTTTCCCTGTGAACGCTTTATATAAATACAAAATAGGCAGGTCTAAATCCAGGTGATCACTTATCAATGTTATATATATCATCATATCGTCTAGAGACTTAAAACTTGTATAGTTTTTTTGTCAGTGTTTATTTAAAAATGTCAAATTATACAGAATATACAGTGGTAAATATTTGATTGAGTTGTCACTGCAATATATAACAATACAATATATAGAGAATTATTTTACCACTAAATTCAGCATATTGACACAAAAATGATAACTGCAAATCCACAGTTATCGAGTCCAGTTGTTTCTATGAATTGCAGCGATCTATTTGCTGCTCTGTTCTGTAGCTTTAGGTAGTCTGTAAAAATCTTCCTCATATTTCTTGTCAAATCTAGTTGTACAGTCAGTCTCAAAGCTCTTTCCCGTTTTAGAAGCGTTTTGTGTGTTTTTCCGAAGCATTCACACTGAAAACCAATGCTGCCGACCAGTCATTTTGCCACTTGTGGGCGTAACTGCAGTCACTCCGGCCAACGGTGACGTCACGTGCATTCCCTCTATTCCAGTGTTACTCATTGCGCGGCTCGCGAGCCGCATGCCGCTCGCCAAGCTTTCATTTGTGGCTCGCATGGCGGTGAATAATACAGTGATATGATCAAGCAGTCACTACAGATATTTTATAAAAACATTTAAAAAGAAGTAGGACTATAACATAACCTCAAAGTGTCAGCTCTATTTTCAAATAATTTTGATCGGATTGAAAGTGGTGGTTTATCGTAAGAACATGTTCACTTGATCGATTGAAAACCGAAACTGAAAGGACGCCGTCCGTCGCGCTGAACGCGCTGTTCTTCTGATGAATAAAGTGTCGTATAAATGAGTGTCACGTCGTTCTATAATTCTCCTTTCACTCAGTATTTGTGAAGTGAAGCAGGACAACGGCTCACCAGTCCTTGTTTCAGATTCTCATCCACAGACGACTGATTTTGGGCATTTTTACTGCGTGATCAATACAAACAGCACGGCATAACGGTTCACAGTCTCCAAATTATGACCAGAATTTGATATTAAGTCGGCTGTTTAAAACAAATAAAGAACCAATGTAGGAAAATGGTTATTACGCGACAACAGCGGGAAACTTTGTATATTTGTGCAGTGTGCAAATGTCAAAAAACCTATTCCCAATTTGAATCTTTTGACTTATAAACGTGCACATCACCCTGATCATGCATCATATCATGATGTTAAGCATTCATGTAAACTACAATACATTCAGATTAATCAATCACAATGAATTCAGACCTACAGGTCCTTCTCAAAAAATTAGCACATTGTGATAAAGTTCATTATTTTCCATAATGTAATGATAAAAATTAAACTTTCATATATTTTAGATTCATTGCACACCAACTGAAATATTTCAGGTCTTTTATTGTTTTAATACTGATGATTTTGGCATACAGGTCATGAAAACCCAAAATTCTTGTCTCAAAAAATTAGCATATCATGAAAAGGGTCTCTAAACAAGCTATTAACCTAATCATCTGAATCAACTAATTAATTATAAACACCTGCAAAAGATTCCTGAGGCTTTTAAAAACTCCCAGCCTGTTTTATTACTCAAAACCGCAATCATGGGTAAGACTGCCGACCTGACTGCTGTCCAGAAGGCCATCATTGACACCCTCAAGCAAGAGGGTAAGACACAGAAAGAAATTTCTGAACAAATAGGCTGTTCCCAGAGTGCTGTATCAAGGCACCTCAGTGGGAAGGAAAAACGCTGCACAACGAGAAGAGGTGACCGGACCCTGAGGAAGATTGTGGAGAAGGACCGAAACATCCAGAGCCACAGTGCACAGGCGTGTGCAGGAAATGGGCTACAGGTGCCGCATTCCCCAGGTCAAGCCACTTTTGAACCAGAAACAGCGGCAGAAGCGCCTGACCTGGGCTACAGAGAAGCAGCACTGGACTGTTGCTCAGTTTTGCATGTCATTCGGAAATCAAGGTGCCAGAGTCTGGAGGAAGACTGGGGAGAAGGAAATGCCAAAATGCCTGAAGTCCAGTGTCAAGTACCCACAGTCAGTGATGGTCTGGGGTGCCATGTCAGCCGCTGGTGTTAGTGCACTGTGTTTTATCAAGGGCAGGGTCAATGCAGCTAGCTATCAGGAGATTTCACACTTCATGCTTCCATCTGCTGAAAAGCTTTATGGAGATGAAGATTTCATTTTTCAGCACGACCTGGCACCTGCTCACAGTGCCAAAACCACTGGTAAATGGTTTACTGACCATGGTATTACTGTGCTCAATTGGCCTGCCAACTCTCCTGACCTCAACCCCATAGAGAATCTGTGGGATATTGTGAAGAGAAAGTTGAGAGACGCAAGACCCAACACTCTGGATGAGCTTAAGGCCGCTATCGAAGCATCCTGGGCCTCCATAACACCTCAGCAGTGCCACAGGCTGATTGCCTCCATGCCACGCCGCATTGAAGCAGTCATTTCTGCAAAAGGATTCCCGACCAAGTATTGACTATTGTGTGCATAAGTGAACATAATTATTTGAAGGTTGACTTTTTTTTTGTATTAAAAACACTTATTTTATTGGTCGGATGAAATATGCTAATTTTTTGAGACAGGAATTTTGGGTTTTCATGAGCTGTATGCCAAAATCATCAGTATTAAAACAATAAAACACCTGAAATATTTCAGTTGGTGTGCAATGAATCTAAAATATATGAAAGTTTAATTTTTATCATTACATTATGGAAAATAATGAACTTTATCACAATATGCAAATTTTTTGAGAAGGACCTGTATTGAAACAAAAGTTGTGCATGTAAATATATCCAGTCCCTGCGGAGTTGCCAGTTATGGCGGTATTTCCAGCTCTTAACGGCGCATGTGCTCTTGGATGATTAGATACATGAGGGGCTAATGTAGAAAAAAATAACTTAATGTCATTCTGGGATGAATCTATTCTGGAAATCCTGCTTTTTTGTCATTAAGGGAAATCATCTTGTCTCAGTTACAAATTTGACTGGTAAATCATTAAAAAAATATACATTTATTGCATTGCATATTGAATGTTCAGGGGTGACATATTAATAAACAGATATGGTATTTATGACTGTATGTAACTTTTTATACTTTCCTGTAAAAATGGCTCGCCTACTGACTTTGTCCTATCAGTGCGGCTCTCATGAAAAAAATAGTGAAGACCACTGCTCTATTCTATGCTATTTAGTAATTTTTCACAGAATTCACACTGAAAAAGTCACACTTCATGTCACAGACTTCCTACGATCTAGAAAAAGGGCGATGTCAGTAGACTCCAAGAACAAAACAACCATATAATAATCATACACTACACAGATGAGTTCAGAGTGCATAATGTATAGTGAGTCATTTGTATGGGATTATTTTTGTGCCTTAAATATTGAACGTAACTTTTCAAGAAACGGGAAAATATAAAATGGACACTGAATAAAATGTTTGAAACCGGAAGAAAAAAAACCCGCTGGTGACATTTTTTAAATGTGTTTTTAATACATTGCATGTTTTGCCAGAGCCCGTCGAACTCTTTCACTTCCTATTAGCCCCATTGTATATCATCTTGGTTGCAGTTCCATTAGAATTCCACTGGAGGTGATAGCGGGCGAGTGCAGAATGAATGGGAGTCTATGGAGCTAAATGTATCCCTTTTCCCTGCTTATCGTTGAATCAACATAGATTTTATTGTTGATTCCGCAAGTTCAATATAGATTGTAGTCCAAATGTCGAATGTACGAGTACTTAAGACCTTTCGATTTCTTACAGGTTAGGTCCGTGTTGGCCGGAACACGCTAGCATTCTGCTATTATGTGACGTCATCACATTTTTGAATGGATTTTTAGAACAGATAAGTGAACTTAAAAATGCAATTTTCAGCTGAGTGTATTATCTTAGACGCCCCTTTTGAATGCAACTTTCAAATTACTTGACAAAAAATTACATCCTGAGAAAAGTGGATTTCTGGGGGTGAAACCCCATAGACTCCCATTCATTCTGCACTCGCCTGCGAGCGCCCCCGCATGGACAGACGCGTTACTGCAGCCAGTCCAGAAACCGGAAGTAGCCGGACAGTGCCAAATTCTGCCAATTCTCTTCTATTAGACCAGCATATTGGATAGATGTTTGTCATTGGTTGTTGTGTTAAATCTTACCCAGACAGGCAAAAGTGACATTCAGCCACCAGTCTCCCCTGGTGTTGTTAGTCGAGCTACACAATAACCAATCAGAAAATTGCACGATTGTATCTGGGTAAGATTTAACGCAACAACCAATGACTTTTTTTTTAAATTGTCATGAAACAACCCTACCCCATCCTGATTATCCCCTCGAGCACTTGAGTAAATAAATAAATAAAATATGTGGCAGCCGTTGTATGCAGCAAACTTTCTTTTAACAAGTCTGTTGTACTGATGTGATGACCAGTTATAGTTTTAGTGCTAGTAAGACTATTTAGAGGTGCGGATTAATTCAGGTACGACTGTGTGTAGACATATTTTATTATGTGTATTATGAGGTGGTCCGTGAAAATTCTTGATTACAAATAGTGGTCCACACACACAAAAAGTTTGAGAACCCCTGTATTAGACATTCTCTGGTTTTGCTTACTGTTTTCTCCTCTTTCTTTTGCTGATCTGTACTTACAATTGCGCTTCCAGAGTTTTCTGACACATTTCTCTCGTTGGGGCGGGGTTAACCGTGGTGTGTTCTCATTGGCTACTGAGTTTTTGATTGACAGCTTCTTGACCTGGAAGCGAAGGAGAGCCTGGCCACTCCCTATTAAGTCCTATTGTACCGAATTTTGGTTGTAGTTCCACCAGAGTTCCACTGGGGGTGATTGCCCATGACTACAAAATGAATGGGAGTCTATGGAGCTAGAAGGCTTTATTTGTCTCTTTCAGCCGATTGCCGTTGAGAAATTTCAGATTTGATTGTAGGGTTTGCAAGTTTAACATGGGTTATAGGTCGAAAGTTGAATGAACGAGAACTTATGTCCTTTCGGTTTCTTACAGGTTGAGCTGCTAATGAATGCTGATTGGTCAGCGAACGACTGATTACTACCAGAGATTCCGCTTGATGGCCTCGTGGCATCCGAAGCGGGACCAGAAAATGTACACAGAAAATAAATTGAATTTGAGTGCTTGTTATTCTTGTGTTAGGAAATACAGGATACATATGGTATAGTATTGCCACCTTAAAAAACATGTATTTTCGACGTGGTCTTTTAATACAACAAAACAAAAACTCTTCTAGCACGTGTATTTACCTGTCAGCTGTGTTGTCGATACATCAAGAGAAAACAAAGTGCAGACAGAGCCTGTCTAATGTCCCTTATTAGACATTCTCTGGTGCAGAGCGCGAAAGCACCAAAGTGACTGAAGGATTGCCCTAAAGCAGTATCTCTGGTGGAACGATGTGTATGACGTCATTTACATTTTAAAAGACTTTTTAAAGCAAATAAGTGACTCTAAAAAATCCAACACCCAGCAATGAGTATTTTCTTTGCATCTCCTTTCGAATACAACATTCAAATTGCAAAAAAATTATATCCTGAGAAAAGTGGATTTTGAGGGTTATAGCTCCATTGACCTCCATTCATTCTGCACTCGTCCTGTGAGCGCCCTCATATGGAGCCAGTTGGAACTGCAACCAGTTCAGAAGCCGGAAGTTTACTGAGAGTGGAAGTTCTCCCCATATTAGACATCGTTCCTATATTTAATTTTAGTGATATAAAGTTAGGAGATTTTTTTTAAAATTTTATCTGTATTTATCTTCTACGACTACTTTGTCAGCATAAGCTTTCAGGAGCAGTATTTATCTGCGCAAGAGAAAATGAATGTCTAGAGGTATAACTGTAGTACATTAAAGTACTGTTTAATAATGAATAATGTCCAGTGCTTTCGGAGAATATTTGTTTGTTCCTGATAAGGCTAAATGTTATTTTTTCTGAATTGTATGCTTTGATTAGATTGTGATGTAACGATTTATATTGTGCCATTAAATGTTCCTCTAAATATTTTTTTTAAAACTAATTTTTCCTGTTAAAAATATATATATTACTGGTAAATCATTCCATATTTTCATTCCTCTAAACATTACAGACTGTTGTTTTGCAGTGGTTTTCGAAACAGGAAATAAAACACATCCCTTTTATTGTTGCCTGGTGTTAAAATTATGACTAGTACTACTATACAAAAGTTGAGAGTACAGGACATTAGGAACTCTAAACACAGAAATATTTCTTATAAAAAAAGCAGAGAGACAATCCTTCAACAATGGATTCTTATTATATTAGCCCTTCTGTTACAGTTTAAAATGAGTCGCTCTGCTCTGGACTAATTGTAATTTTTCAGTTAGTTAAATGTTTTTGTCTTTACATGATGCACTCGACCACACCACTGGACAATAATCTAAGCAAGAACCATTATTTGCACAATTTTAGAAATAGTGTTGTGGTAAACAGTTTACACATCTCTAAATAACAGACAAACCTCTTCCCATACCTGTTACTATATTTTCTATCAGTTTTGACCACTTCAGCCTACTGTCTAATAGAACTCCAAGACGTCTTATTTCCTCTATCTGTTCAATAGGCACACTCTTTACAGACAAATTCAACTTTTGATGCAATTTGATGCAAACACAATGCTTTACTTTAGAACCAACTTATTATTCTGTAACTACTTTATGACCAATTGTATTTCCTCATCCAAAGCAATAGACAACTGCTTAATTGATGTTGCAGGTAAATATAATGTTTTATCCTGGAGATCAACAATTTAACTTCCTTGAGGCATACCACATTGTAACTCTTTAACAGCTGAATAACTTCCATTATAAAACACACATTGTCCCATTAGACAGTTAACTTTTAAACCAATTTACAGTATGAGAAGTAAATTTGTAACATTTCAGTTTATCCAGCAATTTATGATCCAGTACATCAAATCTGAGCCACAATCTAACAATACTGCTCATCAATCTGTGCTCTCAATATAAATGCTGAAAATGTGAGAACAAATTATTGAATAGTTTTATTATAATAATTATAAATTATAAATAAATATAACAACTTAAATAATAATTGAATTTGCTCACAAACTATAATTTTCACTACTTTGCTAAGAACTAGTAGCAAACTTATTGGTTGACTATTATGACCATTAAAGCCCAGTGCTGTATTTTTCTAAAGATGAATGACCTTTGCATCTTTCCAAGCTAAAGGAAAAATCCCTTTTTCAATAGTGATATTAAAGATGTGGCAAACTGGTTCTCCCAAACATTTTTTTCTATTAATTTATCAACTTTATTTATGAAAAAATCATTAAAATAATTTCCAATTTCATATGGTTTAAAAATAGTTAAAAATGAGTCACCTGTATCAAAAGAAGAAATTTGACTTGAATTCCTATCCATTATTTCATTGAGTTTACAATTGAGTTTTTTTTTTACAATCATAGTATTTACATTCACTTATTTTAATTTAGTAAAACATTCTTTTCTTTTTCAAATTGTCCACAGGTAAATACGTCATGGTTATGGGTGTCATCCAGTCTCACAATCCAGAGCCAGTGTTGCGTGCTGTGAAGATGGCAGATCTTTCTGAAAATGCATTGATTCAAAGAAAAAACTGGATCTATGAAGTAGAAGATCTCCAGCTGATTTTGCCCTAAATCTTTTGTTTCACTGATGTGTTTTCTTTGTGCAGCTCTGTGCTTTCACAGTATTTGCTAAGCAAAATGAGTGAGCAAATATACGTTACAAGTCATGTACACAACAGGCGTTTTAAGTGAGAAAGCATAGATTTATTTATTTATATATAAATACACATGTTTATGATATATTTTGTGTCAGTTTGATTCACTGAGCATAATTGCAATGTAATTATGCACAAATCACATTAACAGAGATTTCTTTACAATTGAGACAATTAATACAATTGTAAAAAAAAAATAAGATTCAGTTTATTTTTCAATTAAAACAGTTTATAAAGAAACGAGTATGTTAAGGTGTGCGTATATGTTTGAATACATGTCTGTGTTGGCGGCCCATACACTGAAAACACCTCTTGCTAAAGAATTGATTAACTGTAACCTTTTTTCCTTTATAAATACACAGAAGGTGTGTTTTGTGTTTCACGACCGCTTCAGATTCTCCTGTGGGATCCTAAAACGCTGCTGCAGTTCGGACAGTAGTGTGTCACGTCCTTCAGGTTGTCTAGACAAAAGGGAATCAGGCAGCAGCCGTAGATACATCTACAACACAAGAGACACGAGCAGAACAATCAGGGGGAATGTCCTTGTGCTAAAGACCAAAACTGGATATCATGCAATGTTTCATCTTACCCAAAAATGGCCAGGCCCGCACAAGAGAGCCAGACTAATGCTCCTGATGTATGCTCCAAACGGGTTATCACGTTCTGTTGGCATACCGGACAGTTTGCCTGCACTGGAACATCCCCGAAAATCAGCCCAGGCTGAACGTACACGGTCTGAACCGATACTAAAGGGCAACAACAAGAATGCTTTGAAATACTGTGCTGTGTATGTTTATTATCATTCAAAGTGAAAGATTTCTTATACACTAACAGTTCAAATATCAGGGGCTAACTAAAAAACAGATTTGCTGGGAACAGTGTGAGAGAATAAAAAAAAACAAGTAACAAATCATGGCTGCGTCTGAAAGCAGAAAAATGCTGCCTTCGAAGGACGCGTTCCAAGGTAGGTCCGAATCCAATGTTAGCCTCACTTCCTGTCTCCTGAGATACCTTCATCTGATCAACTTTTGAAGGCAGCATCGATGTATCCTTTGCTCCCAATGATATCCCACCACAATACTGTCAGTATTCTGACAGTTAAGCTAAAAATAAAAGATCTGAAAGTTGGTTGGTGGTCAGTTAGTGTAAACTTTTGATCTTATTTCTAGCTAGAAATTACTACCGTAGTAATTCAATATTCACTTCGTTTTCACCGAAGCCCTATCTGTTTAGTTGAAGATCATTAAACTGTTGCACACCCTCAGAAGTCTGTCCGAAATCAGTTTCTTGAGGTGCTTTCGTGCGCAAACACTGCCTGTAAAGTCATTCGATCGAGGCAAGTCACTCCTTAAGCTTTCGGACGCATCCGATGAATGTGTGCTTTTATTGGTTTTAACCCTGTTTGTTAGGAAAATTTTTAAAGAAAGATATATTTGTCCTACTGAAAAAAATAAAGATTTTAAATATAATCATGTGAAAGAAAAGAACATTTTTATATATATACCTATATATATTAATTTAAATAAATTATAATCAAACATTTAAAAATAGTATTTTTTTTTAAAAGATCTTACAATAAATATACTTTCTTATATGCAAGATATTTTTATTTAAATTATAAATAAAAATAAATATTTAAAAATGATCAACAACAAAAAAAGATTGTGGGGTCAGCAGGACAAGCACAAACCTCAGTTGGTTTTCCAGAAGACGAGGTTAACATACCCTAACCTCTGTTGATTAACCCAATCCTTGCTTACTCAAGGTAAGACGGTTCAAAAACCGGTGTCTGAAGTATAATTTAAAGGTGCTCTAAGCGATGTCGGGTGACATCACTTCTTGTTGACGTATACTTGTTGAAGTATTGTCAAACAAAACGAAGGCTAGCTCGACCCTCCCTCCTCCTCATCCGTGCACTAACCCCCCAAACCCTTCTTATCGGTTATTGGCTGGAACAGTTTGTTATGTTTCGTGGCGCGGGTTAGCCCAGTTTGTTTTTGTTGCCGTTTGTGAAGCCTGGGGTGTCTGCAGAGACCGTGTTTTTTTACAGTGTGTTCAGGGGACAGGCAGCTATGTGACAAAAAATTTTTTGGCCTAAAAAACGCGTGACATCGCTTTCAGCATCTTTAATTCAACCTGGAGTATGGATATGGGTAATTTAGAATAAATGTGGGAAAGTCATGTGAGAGGAGGCAATGCCTCCATCGCAATTGGATTTGTTTATGCTTGGATATGATTGGTTCGTGCGATAAATCCCACCTCTTGTTTTCCTGCGTGTTCATGAATCGGGTCTGAATGAACAAAATGATGCCGTTAATGGGAAGACTAATTGCAAAGTAAGTAAACAACACAGCCACTTAGATATCAAAATCAAACTTGAAATGGCCTGAAAACATTAATTTATAATACTGTGCACAATCTGTCACGCCCACTCGAGCCTCATCAATAGAGCACGCATTCGCCGAATACCTCTTAAGTAAACTAATCCTGGAACAAAACCTGCTCTGGAGCAAATAAGCAAGTAAGAAATAAGTTGCTTTGGCAACTTAAATACCCTAAAAGTTACCTCAGGTTTTGGAACCATAAGTTGAGGTTATCTGCTTCTGAGTAAACATACCCAGGTAAATCACACAACCTGGAAGTGTTCTGGAATACCCCCCTGAACTAGTTGCTAATAGGGGAAACAAATCCTAAATATGAAAGTGTTTAGTTAGAAAATCCAGATACAACCAGCTTCTGTTTTTAGCTGGCCCAAGTCGGTTTATGTGGTTCATCAACAGCAAAAGTCAACCAAAGATCTGTCTTAAGAGAATTATTCTTACCTTCTGAGTGATGTAAACAACATGTATCTTGTAAATACTTTCTCTGAGTTTAAAAATGTGTGGTCAGTTAAAGACATGGTGGGGGGAAAAAGAGTGAAGGCCATTACCAACAGGGGTGGTGACAGGTTGACCTTGTTGGGGTGGTGTTGGATATGGTGGTTGTTGATATGGATGGTGGTTGTAGGTTTGTGGTGGATATGGAGGCACGGGTGCCTTCATGTCAGCTGGAGCATAGGGGCCTGCTGGGTTCATTGGGTTTGATCCCAATGCCTCATCGTAAGATGGAGGAGGCGGGTACCCCACAAGTGTTCCTGTCTCTACTGGGGGTGCGCTAGCCATCGCCTCGACTGCTGCTTCAAATTCAAAATCAACAAAAGCTTTTTAATAAATTGAATAACGTGCCATTACAATAGCCACTGTTCTTATGAGCATAGCATTATTCCTGACGGATCAGCGCAGGCTTCACTTTTCTGAGAATGCATGTAATCTAAAAGAAAACTAAGCAAATAGCAATAAAGTTGTGAGAATTGTAACATCTAAAAGATGAAGCGACGATCGTTCAAAAGATAGAAACACTTATTTAAAAGGAATACACACTTACCGTTTGTTTCGTTTTCTTGTGAACAGACTCGTGAGCGATAAGGAAAACGTTTCCTGTTTGTTAGTTCTGTTACGTAGGCTACTTGCTGTATTTCCGCAATAGATGGGTGGGCTGAGCTCTGTCAGAGACTTTGTTCAAAATCAAACTAACACTGGAAAGTGGCGATTAGGCTATATGTGTAATGCGAAGTCAATATCTATACATATAGAGAGTAAAAACAAGAAGCAATTGATTTTTACAAAAACGAGATACGTTCCCTCAAGTTCCGTATTTGGTCACATGAGTTACAGGCAGCCCGTCCCTCGTGAGACTGTTTAAGTGTTAACTCTGTTAAGCTACAACTAACTACTTTATGTATGTGCTGGTATATCTTTATCTTGGGGGAAAATATAGGAGCTACTCTTGGTAAAATCCCTTGATAAGAATGATATAGCTTTTGGTTTGGTTAGTTTCGAGTATTTCTATTTATCTATTTACATATTTATTTTCATTTGCATGAATATATACAGGTCCTTATCAAAAATTAGCATATTGTGATAAGATACATTATTTTCCATAATGTAATGATAAAAATTAAACTTTCATATATTTTAGATTCATTGCACACCAACTGAAATATTTCAGGTCTTTTATTGTTTTAATACTGATGATTTTGGCTACAGCTCATGAAAACCCAAAATTCCTATCTCAAAAAATTAGCATATTTCATCCGACCAATAAAAGAAGTGTTTTTAATACAAAAAAAAAGTCAACCTTCAAATAATTATGTTCAGTTATGCACTCAATACTTGGTCGGGAATCCTTTTGCAGAAATGTCTGCTTCAATGCGGCGTGGCATGGAGGCAATCAGCCTGTGGCACTGCTGAGGTGTTATGGAGGCCCAGGATGCTTCGATAGCGGCCTTAAGCTCATCCAGAGTGTTGGGTCTTGCGTCTCTCAACTTTCTCTTCACAATATCCCACAGATTCTCTATGGGGTTTAGGTCAGGAGAGTTGGCAGGCCAATTGAGCACAGTAATACCATGGTCAGTAAACCATTTACCAGTGGTTTTGGCACTGTGAGCAGGTGTCAGGTCGTGCTGAAAAATGAAATCAGATGGAAGCATGAAGTGCTCCAAAATCTCCTGATAGCTAGCTGCATTGACCCTGCCCTTGATAAAACACAGTGGACCAACACCAGCAGTTGACATGGCACCCCAGACCATCACTGACTGAGGGTACTTGACACTGGACTTCAGGCATTTTGGCATTTCCTTCTCCCCAGTCTTCCTCCAGACTCTGGCACCTTGATTTCCGAATGACATGCAAAATTTGCTTTCATCCGAAAAAAGTACTTTGGACCACTGAGCAACAGTCCAGTGCTGCTTCTCTGTAGCCCAGGTCAGGCGCTTCTGCCGCTGTTTCTGGTTCAAAAGTAGCTTGACCTGGGGAATGCGGCACCTGTAGCCCATTTCCTGCACACGCCTGTGCACGGTGGCTCTGGATGTTTCTACTCCAGACTCAGTCCACTGCTTCCGCAGGTCCCCCAAGGTCTGGAATCGGTCCTCTTCCACAATCTTCCTCAGGGTCCGGTCACCTCTTCTCGTTGTGCAGCGTTTTTCCTTCCCACTGAGGTGCCTTGATACAGCACTCTGGGAACAGCCTATTTGTTCAGAAATTTCTTTCTGTGTCTTGCCCTCTTGCTTGAGGGTGTCAATGATGGCCTTCTGGACAGCAGTCAGGTCGCCAGTCTTACCCATGATTGCGGTTTTGAGTAATGAAACAGGCTGGGAGTTTTTAAAAGCCTCAGGAATCTTTTGCAGGTGTTTAGAGTTAATTAGTTGATTCAGATGATTAGGTTAATAGCTCGTTTAGATACCCTTTTCATGATATGCTAATTTTTTGAGATAGGACTTTTGGGTTTTCATGAGCTGTATGCCAAAATCATCGGTATTAAAACAATAAAAGACCTGAAATATTTCAGTTGGTGTGCAATGAATCTAAAATATATGAAAGTTTATTTTTTATCAATATATTATGGAAAATAATGAACTTTATCACAATATGCTAATTTTTGGAGAAGGACCTGTATGTATGAAGTAGGCTACAGATATATATATATATATATATATATATATATATATATATTAGTGGTGGGCCGTTATCTGCGTTAAGACTCTTATCGGGCGATAAAAAAAATATCGCCGTTAATCTATTCTCCCTTTCTGTCATTGTGCGGTTTTTTACTTTATTTTTATTTTTTTTAACGATATTCGACTTTTGCTCCTCTATTGTCGAGTGGCATTTTTGGCAGAAATTCACATCCCTACGCGAGGCAAACTATTCTCAAAGACTTACTTTTAGTCATTATTTGGGTAGCGTACATATTCTGAATGCCTTCGGCAGAATTCAAATGAGCCATTTTAATCTATTAATTCCAAGATTCCAGTGAGATTAATCTAGATTAAAAAAATTAATCTATGCCCACCTCTAATATATATATGAAAAGACAGAATTAAAAAAGTAAAACATTGTTGTTTTAATTATGTAGGCTAAGTGTGCAATTTAATTTATTTAAATACTTTTAGTAGGCTACAGTCAAATCTAAAGTAACAGTTTTAGTTAAATAGGCTATATATATATATATATATATATATATATATATATATATATATATATATATATATATATATATATATATATATAAAACTAAAACATTTATTTATATATGCGTGTGTGTAAACACCCATATGAATAAATGTGTCTGGATATATGTGTGTAGCCTATATATATATATATATATATACACACACACACATACATACATACAAAAATCTTATGTTACATGTGATTAATCGATTTGACAGCACTATTTTATTTTTTACATTATGGTGTCATTATGTCTTTTGCTTTTTTCTATTTTCTATTTCTCACCCAAAGGACTTCGAGAGGTGAAATTACCCTCCTGCAGAAGAGAGTACGTGCAAAACATTTGTATAGTGCATGTCTCTAGGTGGAAAGGTATAGAAAGATGCAGTGTTTCATGTACGCAAATACATTAGTTAGTCTCTTCCCATTTATCTGTGAATACAAAACGAATATCACCCCCATAGGATGTCCTTCTGTAGGCTGCATACAGCACCATTCCTTTGATTTGATTGGATATTTGCCTTTTAGCCGTCGTGATCTCATTTCCTGCACAGTGACAAGCTGAAGCTGTGTGCATTTATTTATTTATTTATTTATTTATCTGCTCGGACTGGAGATGTAAGCGACTGGTTTTAGATGTTGCTGTGAATAACATAACATCTGGATCACTGGACGCGGTGTGTGTAACTGTCAGCGCGCGCGAGCGTGTACTATCGTGATTGCACGAAATGGTTCGCAAAACACACATAAGTGTTATTCTTTGATAAAAATCGGCCTAGTTTAGGTAAGATTGACTTTAAATTACCTTCAGTTCTTCTTTTTAGATCGCTAATTGTACTCGATAAAAACTGCATTAACGTTACTTCGGGGCTTGTTTTCGCATAAAATCGCTGTTTTGTGGCAAAAGTCAATTTTGTTTGGGCAAAAAAAGATAACGGCAGCAGCAGCAATATTTGCTGCTGTCGTTTTTGTTGATATTATAGCTATGTGCTGGATGAATGTTGTATGGAGCTTCAGTTAGTGACACCGGAAAGGTCTCGTGCCACTCTTATTAATTCACGAGCGCATTTAACACTGGCGCGTGGGCAAAATGGAAAGTCTTCGCCAAGATGCTCGTAGCAAATGCGTTGCATAACCTGTGGCTTTAAGGAACCATGGCGTTTAATGAACTGTGACGCAGGTAAAGTTGAAAAATGAAGTGTTTGTCGCATTTCTCAAGAAGCAGAACATTTTCAGGAAGTTTCTTGGAATATGTGATTTATTGTAGGCCTAACGTTACGCTAAAAAAACAAAACTGGCAGCTGTGGTTTTTCGAAATGTTTCTGTAAAAATACGGTAAAAATGTAAAAACATTTATATTACAGCCTGTACATTTTACATTTTAAAATGAAAGTTTTACATGTTTTGGCTGTAAAATATTACAGCTCTTTTATTGCAATGCTGAATTAAGGTATAAAATCTGTTTTATATAATCGCAAATACACAAGCTATGCTAGATACTTAATTACGGAAGTTGCAGTGTAGTGACGTATAGCCTACATACAAAACACCATAATGGTAACTCAAATGACTCTAAAATAATGGAATAAACATCCATTTAACAACACAACATGTAACAACACCATAATGTACATAATTAATTAAAAAAACTAAGAAAAAACATTATTATAATTATAAAATATATATAGGCTATATTAAACACCAAATGTTAAGTGTCACAAAGGGAATTCAGGAAATGTCCGTTTATGGCTTTTCACTGCAAATAATGAGATGATTTGTTCTTTTTTACTTCCAAAAATGGCAAGTAGTTATAGCTGCAGACCCGAGATCTCCAAAATGAGAAGATCTGAAGAAGAAATGGGAAGAAGCCACTATTGGAGATTTGGAGATCTCTAGCCTGCAGCTCTCCCCTTCTCAAAAATGGTGCATTTAACAGTAATTTACTGTGAAATAAAATGATCAGTAAGGATAGATCTAATAGTTTTGCCCCGAATGTAGTAATGGAACTTACCGTCAACCAGGCTTTTACAGCTAAAATTAAAATAGCATGATTCTACGCTTTAAAAATGAAGAAAAAAGAAGTTTGTCAGTCATCTTTTGTCTTACAGATGTAGGAGGAGCGATCAGCCAAACCTACACGAACCCTGCAGAACTGCCTCTGGTGGACTTGTGAAGGCCAGCAGCTGAATTTCCCTCGACTGACAGGATGTCTATCATGGATCATAGCCCCACCACTGGGGTCGTCACCATTATTGTGATACTCATCGCCGTCGCCGCACTGGGGGCTTTAATTCTTGGCTGTTGGTGCTACTTGCGGCTGCAGCGCATTGGTCAGTCTGAAGATGAGGAAAGCATCGTCGGAGAAGGTGAAACCAAGGAGCCCTTCCTGCTGGTCCAGTATTCGGCCAGAGGCCCGCGGGTGGAGCACAAGACCAAACTCACTCCTAATGGCACCGAGAGCCACACCTAGTTCCCCTCATCTGCCTTCGCAATGCATACTAGGCTATGTAGTGGGTTCAGTTTTTAGACTGTCAGTCTCAAAAAATGTCAACCCTTACAATAGCACTCAACACTGAAATGAAACAACTCCGTGTTTTAAACAAGCCGATAAACGAAGGCAAACCTAGTGCATGCAGTAGTTGCTTTGACTGTTGATTTGTTCGCCCATTTTGTGGTGGTAGAGCCCTGTTATAATGTGAAATCAACGACTGTAAGCGTTTTGTGCAATGCGGTTTATTTGTAAAGCTGTAGCCGAGTTCTGAAGCTAAATCAAGATTTTGATTTTCTTTAGTTGTATATTTACTGTACCATTTCATCCAGAGCAGGCTCTGGTATTAGGAAATTCAACACATTTCAATGGACTGATGTCTAAGCTTTAAATGTTTTTATTTTTCCTTTCAGGAAAATATTTTACAATTCCATTAGAAATGCTTTATTGAATTGCAATAAAAAAAAAGGAATGTCGTTTTTCATTACAAATAATCACTTCAGGATACCATGACTTGCCAAATTATGTAAATTGACTTTTGAAAGCTCTTAAATTATATTGTCATATTTAGGATCATGATTTCAATAGCTCTTTTTATCTTTCATGTGATTTTATATCAGCTGGTTCTGGTCTAAAACTGCTAGGAAACCACTAAAACAACGAAAAGCCAATGACTGAGGTCTTTCTATTCTTGTTGAATACTGTTGTGGCCCCAGAGGCGTTCGTTTTTTTGTGGTTGAGCACATTTCTACATAGCGAAAGGGTCATTTGAAAGTGTAAATATAATTTTTATAGACGGCTGGATGCGCAGCTGGATACTGAAAAGTCATTCTCTTGAGTTTTTAACCTGTTTCTTCACAGTATTATTTAATTCCAAATATGTTTGTGATAACGTCATGTTTGCTGTTTGTACATGTAAGATGAAAGCGAGATAAATGATTTATTTTTATACAATATTCATGCAAATGTCAGTCAGGCATTTAGAAAGAAAGATGAAGCCTGAAAGAGCAGCTACTATGATTTAATTGATGTTATTAATATCAAACCTTTAGGGTTCTGTCACACATTTGAAGTCGACAGATTTTTTCCCCCTGAATTATGTGCTGTTCAATATACAGAAAAAACAAGGACAGTACATGCATGTTAATTTAATGTGAGAAAAAGAAGCTACTTTTTAATCAGTAAAGCGCTTAGTATATTGCTTATGTCACTCCAGCCTTGTGTCTACCCAGTGTTTGACTGTACTGAACAATAAACCACCTGTTACTAGGGAAATGTCTGCTCATGAGTTTTGCGTGTGTTTGTTTTAAATGTAAATGTTTGTGATATTCTGCATGTGATGAGCAGTTATTGGTGGTTTTCTTTTAACATCAAAAGTTACTTTCCCCTGTTTTAATTTGATATATTAGTCATACTGTTCTGTGTTGGAAGCACTTCTTGTTGTTGGTGCAAGACCAACAACAACAACAAAAATGATGACCTGCTCCATGCATCCATTTAGACCCAATGCAAAGTTTGTTAAATGGATACACTTCAAAATTATCAGATTTATCACAAAGATCAGTGACTAAAGATGTATGATATGCATTTTTAAAGATTAAGAAATCATTTGCTTCTAGTTTAACAACGCAAGACAGATGAAAGTTCACATGCATCAGCTGAAGGCAAACCGCATTTTAGCCCAGAACTGGAAATACCACACATCGCTATGAGTGTGCATTGGTATACTCCATTTGTCAAATACACTTCAGATAATAATGAATAGTTTCTACTCTCAGCTCAGTGTTTTATCTGAAAAGACAAACAATTAAAATATCGGATCCCATTCTTTCTTTCTTTTTTATTACTATTTTTAAAATAAGCCTCTTCTGCTCACCACGGCTGCATTTATTTAATCTAAAATACCGTAAAGTCAAATTATTACAACACTGTAGCCTAAACCGAGGTAAATCAGTTACATTTATTTTTTTAATTAAGAAATTAAATTAAGTATAGCAGCATATTTTTATTTTGTACTCAAATATTTCAAGTTAAGAGCAATTAAAATATACGAGTAAGCTTAATTCATACACAATTTAAGACATGCAATCTCAAATTAAATATTTTTAGTAGAGGAAAAAAATACAGCTTGCTTTAACCAGCTAAGTCAATAAATGCTACCTTGCTAATTGGTAACACAATGCTTTGACAGCATTAGCATAACATAGCAAATGCTGAAAGAGTACAGCAATATAATACATTTAATACGCTGTTCTCAAACTCATGCTCCACTCAGCACCATGATGGTAACACCCACAAAACCCAACATAACAGGAAGTCTTCTAAACTAGCATAACAAAACATTAAACACTACTACTCTTCAAAATAACAGTATTTATTTGAAATAGAAATCTTTTGTAATGTCACATTTGAAGAAATCAATGCGTCCTTGCTGAATCAGTATTAATTAATTTTAAAAAGTTCACTAACATATAGCAGTTTCATTAGCATAAAAGCAAGCAGTTAAATTCAAGTAGAATGTAAGAATGATTACAGAAATACACAGCAGATCCAACCCCATAACAAGTCAGATGCAGCTGGCAGGATATCGCCTATCCATGACCTCTCCCTAGTGGCTAAAACATGTCTAGACACTGCCCTAAGTCACGTACAGTTCTTCCCCTTTTCCAGTATTAATAATACACTGATGTGGTGGTATGCCTTCCCTCACCGTTTTGCTTTCAGGAACTACGGACGCCGAAAAGATGAAGACTTTATTTGTGTTTATGTCGGTCCATTTAATACCAACAGGCATTAACACAGCAAGCAGACAACACAGTAATTTGGTGCGGATGTAGAATAACAGAGATACAGGACCGAACATTCCAAAACAAATAAAAAAGGCGGGATTTTGTCACAGTAACATTCAAAGGGATTCTCAGAGAGCTTCTCTCACTATATGTCATGCCTATACTGCACTTCTGCTTTGGGTTTCATTAACAAAATCCAGTTCCTGAAAGGTGATCCGCTGTGTGCTATTTAATAAGAGAAACATAAAAAAGGCGATGGTGCGTTTACTTTTAACCGGTGATAAAAGCAACAAAGCCGTGATTACTCAGAACACAAGGCCAGCTCTGTGCTTTCCGTGAAAACCCAGAAGGAGTATGTCCTCCCTCGCCACGGACTCGCCTGATTCAATACTGAACTCAAGACATCATAGTTCCAGAACACCCGGCATCAACAGTTTCAGATTCATTAAAACATTACTTAATATCTTTAAGCAGAAAACTATATTTGCCAAAGTCATTATCGTTTGGTGCTATCAAGTGATCTTTTCTGGCTTTGGCGAGTTTCATCAAAAGGAATTCTCTTCTGTCCATCCATTCCTTCAGCTCTTCATCTCCATGTGCCAATTTACAAAGCTCTTCCTCTGTGCAGGTGCCCTTGAGGAACCTGGAGAGAAGGAAGCCAATCCATTACACACAACAGTTAACCGTTACCGTGATCTGAGTGGCATTACACATTAGCGTTAGGCTCACCGCTCGCAAACTTTGAAGGTGCCCGTGGGGAAGCGATACTGCCAGCAGTTCTGATCGTCCTCGGAGTTGAACACTCGCTCTTTGTGCTTCTCGGAGGTGATGTGCTGCTGCCACTGCTTATCACTATTGCAGTTCTTCCCACACAACCAACAATGGTTGCCAGCCTGACGAGACAGCATTTAGAGGTTAAGAGGATTGCATTCATGAAGAAACGTTTGTATGAAGAAATGAGTCCAGTTATTTTTCATGAAAAGAAATGTGCACTGAATTACTACAGATGTCACCGTTTTCACAAATTCGCTTTTTGTATTTTACACTGAGACACTAATAATATCGGTTTCAAAAGTTTGCATTTTCAGGCTCCCAAAATGCCATTGTCGTGTAAAAGAACAGACTAAACGCATAATAGATGTTCCGTTTTTTGTAGAAAACGGTGTCGTTTAAACAGCCCCTAAATATCCTGAACTGACTGCAAATTGGCATTCAGATCTGCCTCCATTCAGTTAGCAACACCCAACTTCCTATGATCAATTCCCGATGGATAAAAAAGATCCTGCCATACATTTTTCCCCCCATTCCAGAAGCCTTTTTATTTGGATATACGTCACAACAGGGAAGAAAACACTACTATCTTTCTGGGGCTTGAAAACGATAAAGACATCATAAAAGAACTCCAGTGGTTTAGCCTCAATTTATGAAGCTAAGAGAGTGCTTTGTTTGAGAAAAAAATAAAATAAATAAAAAAATAATAATCTCCAAAGCAAGTTCATCCAACAACGTCTGCTCTCGCGTCAACAACACGCATACGTCATTGTGCTCTCGTGAACACGTTGGAGATTCATATTTTGTATTCAGTTTTGTTAGGCGCAAACAAAGCATTGCATCATAAAATTCAGTTTAAAGCACACGTCACATTACGGATTACTTTAATGATGTCTTTACTACCTTTTTGGGGCTTGAAAGTGGTAGTTACATAGATTGTCCATTCATTAAAAAGACCTTCATTTGTGTTTTGAAAATGAACTAAAGTCTTATGCATTTGGAATGACATATGAGGGTGAGTAACTAGACTTACAACCCTTTAATCATTTTTTGTCTAAGTCTGTATGCTGTAATTTAAGTCCTAAAAGCATTTGCTCATGAATATTAATTGCATTGTGACATTTGGCCAGTAGGCTGCAAAACAGATGCTGTCGTGAGTGTGTGTGTGTGCTAATCAGTTGGTGAATGACATGATTCATTAATATTTATTAAGTTACGAGACGGCGCTCCCATAAGGCTACCAAGCAATATGAAGCAAATAATATCCATTCACAATACCTTCACGAGGTGTACATACAGGACGTGTTTAATGTTCAAAAACAGCTAGAGGAGCACAATGGACTGGAACAGATTGCAGGGGTCGAAATGCATTTTTAAAAATTTGAAGAGAAAAAAAAAGATTTTTGAACTGACACTGCAAACTGTGGTCCAAGAAGGTGAAAACAGAGAGAGACAGCAGAGCAGACAAAAGTATAATAGAGCCCTGAGTAGGGGTGGGCGATATAGCCTCAAAATTCTATCACGATATTTCAAGAATATTTGCGATAATGATATTTATGACGATATAGAATTTTTTTTGTTGTTGTTGAAAATTTTCTTATTATGCTTATCTCGCCTAAATGTTTGCTCACTCATTGCGTTTTTACAATGTGGTAATTTTGTTGTTAAGAGTTTACACAACACAAGGAAGCTTGATTTCAATCTTTGAATTAAATGTTAAATTGTGTAGGTCTAACACCAGTATTCAGAAATACTACAGAAACATAATAAAGTAATCAAATGTAAAATAACACAGTCTGATTAAATTAAATACATAGCTTTAATTGTAATGAATGAGAATTATCAGCCTATCTTTTGTTGTTTTGAAGACAACATTAATGACAGACGCATAGCCTATGGCTGCTGTCACTTTTACAGCTAGTGCGCGGATCAATTGCTGTTTTCATTATACTGTCTGTCACACTGTCACATGCGTTTTATACATAACCGACTGTTTATGAGTATACTTACCAAGACCGGAAGTTTTACACAATTGTGCGTTTTTCCCCACATTAAAGCGATATAATCCGCGAAAAATAACTTTAGTTTCTCGCGAGCTGTAGGCTACTCTATGTATGCACGCAGTGCAACTCTCTCAGAGAGTGCGCGAGTAGCTTACTGGATGGTTTAAAACCACTTGAATGTTTAAACTGATTAAGAATTAAGAAGACTTTAAAATTATAAACTTTAGTTACGATGCACTGATGGCCCGATTGTGCAAGAGACCATTCAGTCATGTCCCGACTCCTAAACGCGCACGAGAGAAGACGCGCGTCGGCAGCCCCGCTGAACACTAAAGCTGTTTCTGAAATTGCTAAATCGTCATCGGAGGCTGACAGGCTGCTCTCGCGCTCAGACAGGTGTTGTTGTTGTGCGTGCTAGGGAACGTAAATGTGCCATACGTCATCGCGTCGCTATATCATTGATATCGCGATATGACACGTTTTTATCATGTAAAAATGTATACCGGTATTATCGTGGACGGTATGATATGGCACACCCCTAGCCCTGAGTGCATGTGCCGTCCTTGACAGTCAGCGTTTTGTAATTTCCTTGCTTTTGTGTATAGGACACTATCACACCTCTTTCTGACACAACCTTGGTCTATCTTAATGATGTTTGCAAACATGAATGCTGCTCAAGTTTCCATACCACGTCCTCAGCGTAGTCCGTGGGCATGTGAATCTGTTTGCCGTTCTCTCGGGTTGCAAAGTTGGTGCTCTCCTCGCTCCAGCCCGGCTTCTGAGACTGCAGCCACATTTCATACAGCTGCTCCATGTCTGCAACTGCATACACATGATCATTATAAGAGATGCGTGTCTTTCAACACTGGGTGATAATATGAGTCAATCTATCATATCAAGACCACAATTCAAAAGTTAGGGGTCAGTAGAATGTCTTTGGTTTTTCTGAAAGAAAGAAATACTTACAGTGGATAGCATAAGTGAACACACCCATGCTAAAGTTGACTAAAAAGAGGAATAAAAAAAATATCATCCTTTGGAAATTGATCCTAATGCCTTAAAGGTTGGATTTTTCCTCATTTTTTAAAGGACACCAATTTTCTTTGTGAATGAATAATGCATCGTAAATAAATAAATGCTCTTCCTCAAAATACAGCTTGCATAAGTCAGGACACCCCATGTTAGATTGATCGAACACCCCTAGAGATTGGCATGGTTTTATTCCAGTTAGCCTAATAGCTGGTATGATTTGCATTAAGAGATGATCTTATGGAAAGTACCCCATGCCAATCACTAGATATGGTGAAGGGATGTGATGATGTGGGCTTTTTTAATTCCAAAAGGCCAAGGGAACTTTATCAGGATGCAAAGTATCCTGGATCCATGAAATAACTGGCCTTTAAAAATAAAAATCTGCCTGCCTCTAGGCATAAAAAAAAAAAAAGTTTGGTTCCGGTTGGTTGTCAGTTGAGGTCATGGGTCGGTAGGGACTTTTTTTTTTTCAGTGGCAGCAAGGGATGGGAAGGAAATAATTATATATATTTATTTTATTTTAATTTACAGTAGCGATGGATAAGCTACTCTATTTTTAAATAATATAGCCTACCTGTACATGTACTCTACCACCTTGTGTGTCCCAACATGTTACACACACACACACGCTGATTTTAAATGTGTGCGCGGGGGCAAACGGGGTTGCCTTATTGTAAAGTGTTACCGATTAGTTATACACCGATTCAGACGTCTCGTGAGTTCAGTGTTGGAAAGATCAGTTGTTTTAACCATTCATTAAAACGAATCGGTTCAAATGAGTCATTAGTTCGCGAATTAGACGTGTCATTATCGGACGTGTGCGCGTTGTGTGATTATCCCGGCGGTAAGGACATCCCACAAGATTTGTGTCATCACAGAAAACATTATCACTGGATAGTTTTTTGTTTTTTTTTTAAAGTGTGGTTTATATGTCAGCTGAATGTGTGGAACGCTTTTCAGAGAAGATAAGGCAAAGCATTTTAGCACAATTCCCACCCAGCGGTAATTCAGGAAAAAAGAAATCTCCGAATGCTCCACATGAAACTTTCGTCTTCCGACCTTGCCATCGTGTCGATTTATTTTGATTAATATGTGCGAGGGAGAGAGAGCAAGACAGTGCTTAGTTTTGAGACGGTGAAGCCTATATACTTTCGCCTGGCTCCGCAGAGAGAGTGCGCGCGCGCGCGACCGGGGCTCTCTCTCTATCTCTGCTCGTTCAGTTCATGCGCCCTGTCACAAGCGCAGCAGTGCATCTACATGACAACAACGATGTGTGAACATCCGTGGCTGCCTCGTTTGTTCGCATTGCTGGAGGACAACAGGCTATACAAATACGGTGCTGTACAAAAACAAATTATAGTTCGCCTCAAAGTTTTTTATTTGTGTATTTATTTAATTTGTATTATTTCTTCCCCAAGCTCATAAAATAAATTTGGGTCGCACATAAATTGACAGGGTCGGTCGGAAACCGGAACCAAACTATTTTTTTTTATGCCCTATGGGAATTTAACATGGGGTGTACTGACTTATGCACCCTGTATTTTAAGGAAGAACATTTATTTATTTACAATATATTATTCATTCACAAAGAACATTGTGTCCTTAAAGGTTGGATTTTTCCTCATTTTTTAAATTAAGGCATTAAGATCAATTTCCAAAAGATGATTTTTTATTCCTCTTTTAAGTCAACTTTAGCATGGGTGTGTTCACTTATGCTAGGCACTGTATATTCTGTAAGGATGCATTAAAAGGAAAAAAAATGACACTAAAGACATTTATAATGTTACAAATACAATATTAAGCAGCAAAACTGTTTTCAGCATTGATGATAATAAATGTTTTTTGAGCATCATTTTTTGATTATCCTACTAGAATGATTTCTGAAGGATCATGTGATACTGGAGAAATTATGCTAAAAATGTATCTTTGACCACAGAATTAAATTTCATTTTAAAATATATTACACTAAAAAACTGGTTATTTTAAATTGTAATATTTCACAATCTTACCGTTTTACATATGCAGGAATGAAAGCGTATGTATAAGCTTACAGCTATTTGGCTAATGATTAACACTGGCCTGACTGACGTCTGCAGAACAGGGAAGTTGTTTAAGAGAAAGTTATTTAAAAGGTAGGGCAGACAGGGGACAGTTGCAACACTTTTTGCATTTGGCTCTGTTACTCAAGAGACGGTTTGGATTAGATAAACCAGTTGTTTATACAACAAACTTACATATGCATGTTAATAGTCTAAACCAATTAAAGATAATTATATTTTTCACAATTTGCATTTGAATGCAAGGAGTCAGATGTTGTAACTGACCCCGGGCCAGTTTTTTTTAAAACTAATGTTTTATATTACCATTTTTCATTTTAACAATACGTTACGCATGGTCACAGACATCTGCACGCGTGTTCGCATGTGCACACACACATAAACATAAACCTCCCGTCCTTGCTCCAACGTGATGAACTAAATCGTTTTTTCATAAGTTTTTACTTAAATATAATAGAGCATCCAATTGAGCATGTGCAGTGTGAGTGGCATTACTCTAGCTTGTTTCTGGTTGGAGAAAAATGACACGTTGCAACCATCACCTGTGGCAACTGTCCCCAGTGTCTCCTACACTTTTAACCTTTTTTTGTTCAAAATGGACAGAACTTAATGAATCAATACATCATTCCTTCCAAAACTTTTTTTCTTTCCCTCATTACCTGTGTTAAGCATATTATAGGCGTTTATATTTTAGATCGGTTAATGGTTTTCACAGGAAATTGCGTAAATACATCACAACCTGTTTGTGTCTCATCATGTCCGTAAATAGAGAACAGTAGCTCAAGTAGGGCTGGGTAAAAAAATATAGATTTCTCGATTTTAAACAATTCTCATTTTTACGAACCGATATTGATTCTTAAATCCCAAGAATCGATTAGGCTAGCCTTCCCGTTTTCAGTTGATGAATGAATGGAACATTGTAGCGCGTATCCCATCCAATAAATCGCAATATTCTTTGTTGATACGAAACAGTCTCAGATTTCAAATTACCTCCATTTTCTTACGAAAATCAAAAACAAAAACATTGGCGCTGTGGCGTGAGATCGCTCTGGCGCAGCTCAAGAGAAGCAGCAGCGAGGAGCGCAAATGATCTTCTCTTCCGCCTTAATAATACCAGTTACAGCGTGAAATAAACAAGAATAACATCTGAAAGTGTTAAAAGATAGAGTACAACTAATCGAATTCCTTATTGTCACATAGAATCACTCGGTGTTTCAACCGTGGAAAGACGTCAGTGAAACAGCTTGTAAACAATGTCATGTCACATTTACATCCAGTGACCATAAACTCGTAAGTCAGCTAGAAAAATTAACTCTAGAGAGGAGCATTTTGCTAAATATATGCACCATATTACATATTCATTATCATTTTTAATGTTCTTCAATATTTAATTCATGTTTGAATAAATCGGGCAAGTTTTTATGAGAGACACCATTTAACAGTTTATATTTCATATAACTTTATTATTATAAAAATAAATAAAAGTGTATTTTAAGTGTTTGCATACAAATCAGTTAATTTTTACCTTCAATATTATAGTAGGCTACAACTGACTCCCATAGTTTACAGCATTAGTTAAGAGATTTGTTTTCCTTGAGAAAATTTGCCAAGTATTGTACCTGATATCCAAAATGATCAATATTGAATCGAAATCGAATTGCAAGCTTGTGAATGGAAAGCGAATCGAATTGTGAAAAGTGTCAATAGCCAGCCCTAAGCTCTAGCTACTTTGACGCGTGTATGGTGTGTGAGTGGCAGAGGTTAGTTGTCATAATGAGCAAGAAAGGTTGACATGAAGCAGCTAAATCTCAAACCTCCAGGAAATCACCCATTTTAAATAAACACCAAACAGTGGAGAGTGAGAACACGACAGTTCACGCCATCTCACAAAAGCCAAGGTGATGTTGATTCTTGTTTTATTATGAGCTCTGAGGGATTTGAAATGTTGTAAAAGTGATGCGGAGATGGCGATTTTATTACTCAACAGGTGAATAAGGTATTTAATTGAACTGATGAATTGCCATATGCATCTCTATAAAAGAGTGCATTGTAAAGCATCTATTGTAAAGGATCATTTCATTATGGTTGTTTTAGTGCTATGCAGGAATTTATTTTCCAGAAGATCCCATAAATATTAATGGGTAAAGCTAAAGTAACATCTTTAGCTAGAGTCATCTAAACTGGTTATATGTCTTAAAGGTGCCGTAGTAGGTGATTCTCTGCAGAAATTTTTTTTTTTGCTACACTGGTTGAACGTCTCCTCATATCCTGATCAATCACTCTGTTATTTGGTCTAAATGCATTTTTATAAATACATGTCGTCTGGAAGGTGTAGGAGCATAGAACGTTAGTTCAATCGTTGCGTTCGGTCCAAACGGTCCTATAGCATGTTCCCTGTCTGTCAATGTGTGTTTGCATACCACTGCGCAGGCCGTTCACGCAGAAATAATAAGTCTGAGTGTTCACGTACGCTAAACAAACCGAAAACCCGCTGCATCTAATTCCGCTTTTAAGAATTTGTTTAACCCTTGTGGACATTTTTGGCTTTTTCAGTTTTGTTTTTTTGATAACTTTGTCTGTGTTAATGGTAACTGCATAAAATTAGCCACAGGTGTGTATTTTCATTGGAATTTTAATATTTCACCCCATTTCCTTTAAAAAAATCTATTTTGCACTAGGTAAAAAAAAAATCCTCCCTCCTAGCATCGTTTTGACAATGGCCCCATTGAAACCCATTAAAAGTGCGATTTTTAATCCCAGGGCCATTTAACTATAAAATTATGCAATCTTGGTTAAGAGGCTTTCATTATGTTGGCAAGGCTGAAAAAATTTACATTTGTACTATTTCTTATCAGATGGTGCCATTTTTTCAGGTTTGGCCTATAAAGCAAATACTCGCTTTATTCCGGTTTTCTGCTTCGGCATATTATAGAGCCAATTGGATCAATTATGCAACGATATTTGTGTGGGTGTGTTGGTATGGATGTCAGTGTGGTTCGTATGCGTGTTATAAAAGAAATGTGTGTGTATGTTCGTAATAGTGAGAGAGAAAAACTCAACAGCAAATGACAAATCCAATCACTGTGCACCAGTGGAGTTTTGCTGGCACCCAATGGGTAAAATCTGTTACTGCGCCCAAACAAAATCTTACTGAAAGCTTTTTTTGAGATAACCTGAAATTTGGACCTTATTTAGATTTATGGCTTTGATTTTCTAGCCGTTTTAGAGTTCAACTTGTTTCATAAAATATATATTTTATATAAACTATTGCTCAAATAATTTTCATAAACTTCATTTTTTTTACTTCAGCAATAATCTGCCAAGGGTCTTCTTTAAAATGAAACCAAACTTAAGTCTGTGCTCCCAAGATTCAAATTTTTCGGACAGTTTTTTGACGTGGACATTTTTGTCCTCTATGCAGCTAGGTTTAACTTTTTTCTAATTGATGCACAAGGGTTAAGTAACTACCAAAACTATGTTATTCAGCAAAATGCGTGCAGTTTTATTTCTTAACCGATATAGGACCAAAAGTTACATAGTGTACCTTTAAAACAAGGGTTCTCAACTCTGGCCCTCAAGGCCCACTCTCCTGCCAAGTTTTGCTCCTTGATCAAACTCACCTGCCTGTACCTTTCTAGCAATCCTGAACACCTTGATCAGCTTATCCAGGTGTGTTTGAAGAAAACTTTGCAGGAAAGTGGATCCCAAGGGCCAGAGCTGAGAAACCAACTTTAAATAAACAAATGGTACATAAAACCACTCACTTGTGTGGCCACATTATGACTTCACATTATACCAGTCTAAAATATATCTCGATACTAATACTGAATCAATACCACGGCAAAAAAATAAAACACAGTAAAAGTAACTGAATAACAGAACTTCAAATTCTTAAATAAAATAAACTCACTTGACCAGCATGTTCCTGCCCTGCTTTTTGACCATTCCCTCTCCTTTATTTAAAAAGAATTACATGCCACAGTGTGAACACATCTCCTTACAGAGATGTTTGCAATTATCACATTATCATGTCATCAATCACATTCGCTAACCTTTCACAGTTCTGAACAGGTTGGGATAGGGTTGGGTGATATGACAAATCTTTTATTAGTAATTTATTTAATTTCACAAGTATTATACATTTTTTAAATATAATTTTATAAAATCACAATATAGTATAATATTATAGTTTTAATAGCGAAGATAAAAATAAAATACTAAGAAAAGATGTAAATAGCAAACAATAAGAACAAATACAACATTAGAAAGACACAAATGAAATAGTGCTTTAAATTTTTCAGGTAAGCTACTCTCTATAGAAAATCAAGAAAGAAATTAAATCAAATGTGACAAAAGAAAAGCACTTCACACTATAAATGAATACACTGATTCCTAATAAATGAATACACTGATTCCTAATAAATATAAAGTTAAATTTATTTAAGTTACTCAGTCAAGCAGTGGGTGATTTTCAGATTTCTTTTGTTGTTGGTTTAAGATTAATCAAACAGCCAGCAGGTTTGTTAGTCTGCTGTCACTTTAAAGGGTCATGAAACCCCCAAACACATTTTTGAGATGTGAACAGATATGTACAGGCTGCACATCACTGAAAACACTAAAAGCAAACAAGTGGAAATTGGTTATTTTTGTGTTTTTCAGAGCAATTTCTTGTAGCATGCATCTGGGATGCCAATCTATTGTGATTGGCTGTCGGTGGCTGGAGAGCCGGATTCTGCATCATTCAGTTCTGAACACTTTTCTGCATTTATTATTTATTATGCATTTAATAAATGTGCATATGTGTCGTAGTATGCATGAAAACGCATCACAGCTGAGAATTCAAACGTCATGAAAGACCATTTCAGCGCTGTTCCTTCACCTCTGAACGTTCAGCGTGGCTTTCGGTACACATGTGCCAGTGTGTTTCATCAACACAGTAGCACAAAAGTGTTGTTTAATTTTCCCCACAATGCTGTCAGAGCTGGAATTTGACTACAACACATGGAAATTAAGACTAACAATATTTAGTATGTGACATCATGCAGACGGCGCATGAGTGGTTTCTCCGCAGAACCCCGCAGTGAGTTTAACAACACTCGCAACGAGGATCATGTGGTAAGCGCGTTTCAAGTTATGGATTATTCTTATACTCTAGTGCTCTAAACATGAACCAGCACATTATATACACACACATCACCACCTCATCTTAAAATGAAATATATTTGCAAATAAGGACACTGATATAGCCGTACGTCTGATCATGAACGCGATGACACGATGAACTATTCTGATACACAGAAGACAATGATGATTTCTGATAGTCAGAGTAAAGTGCATTCACACAACCAGCGACAGGATCCCATACATTTCAATTGAGAGCGGATGATTTCCGGCGACTGGATGGGGTATGTCCAGCACACAGTGACAAAGTTGAGATGTTTAACTTGATGCAAATGAAGAGCAACTTTCAGTAGCGACAACCAATAGGAATGAAGTCAGCGGAGCGCTCATTATTAGTCGCTCTTCAGTGCTTTGTCTGAAGCTCATTTTAGCAGTCAGAAACAGTGCTATATTTTATGTGTCTTCGTGAACAAACTGTGGTACTCACCGTGCTGACTCTGAGCCTGAATGGTTTTGTGAGCCTAGATAGACCGGCATTTGTCCTTTTGCTGCAGTTAAATAGCCGCAATGGCAAAGAGTACTCGCTGTTTCTAATTCATCTTTAATATTATGCATTTTATGTACCGATTCAATTTATATTTAGACGTTTCCATCCAAAATGTTTGTTTGTAGCAGCAAAAAAATTAACATCCATTAATGTCACTCACAAACATTACTATGCAACCAGTAGTGGGAAAGCCCACTGGCGACATGCAGCGACAAAGACGCTTGTAGTGTGTAACGGGGAGGCCTATGAACTCCTTGTGAGTCATGAAGCGGACTTCTGCCTGATGAAACCGCAAACTCTCTTCACAGGGCTCCAGACTGCAACCAATTGGTACGCATTTTGCGACCATTTTTCCTGCCGGTGCGGCCAAATATTTATTTTGGAACGATAAATATTATTGATTTAATATTAAAGCGGAACAAAAATGCGGTACACATTTATGCTTCACGGACCGTTAATTAGTTCGGACCAATAATAGACAGCGCCCCGAATTTGCCAGTCGCGGCAGATCTCGACAGATATCAGATCAAACAGCGCTGACGTGGTAACCAGGAGAAACACTTATAGAAGGCTTTCAGTCCACAAATTAGCAACATTCACCATGGATTTATGCTAATGTAGTATCTAACCATCATAACCATGGTATTGTGACAGAAATAGTCAAACGCTTACAAGTACTACACATCCTTTTCCAGCACTTCAAAACTATAATATCATATATAAATGTTATTTTTAATGTAATGACCAACGCATTTTTTGTTCATCCTTCAAAGATTGTCCTAAAACTAAAAAAATTTAAGATGTTGGAAAACTTATTCCTAAAACTTAAAATAACTTATTTAAAAAAAATATATATAATAATTCAATTACCATTGTAAAAAGTAGGATGCTTATTGGATATTTTCACTCCCTAATATAAATGTATTTTCACTCGTTTTGCAGTTTAATTAATATGAAGACATTATGAATGACAATAATTAAAGTTAATTTGATCTACACCCTAAATTAAGCTTAAGCCGTGTGTCCACCAAAGCGTTTTTTCACGGACCTGGCATAAAATCCTAATTGTTTTCAATGGGAGCACCGCGTTTTTAAAACGCCATGAGCGTAACGAGGCGCTGAGCGTGTATTTAATGCTCAAGCGCTGAGTGCCCGGTGTTTTTTACTGGTCGCCGAGAGTTGAAAAATGTTTAACTTTTGGTAAAACACTGCGCTCATCAGTCACTTTTTACATAGCCGTCCAATCACAGTAGATGAGGGTCGGGAAAAATATCACAGCGACCAACTAGTGTTGTTTTTGGCGACCTTTTTTAATTTTAGTTTTAGTCTAGTCTTAGTGTCAAGCTGTCATTTTAGTTTTATTAGTTTTAGACACGTTCATACTCTTTTTAGTCTAGTCTAGTTTTAGTCGACGAAAGACAGTCTAGTTTTAGTCAATGAAAATTGTATTTTAGTCTCTTTTTAGTAGTGTAATTCTATTTAACCCAGTCAATATAGTATAAGTAGCCAACATTTTATTTTAGCCAAACCCATTTCAAACAATATTATCTTATTATAGTTATCTTATTATATTATTGTTACCTTATAGACTCAAGAATACATCCATTCCAGACACAGAGGACGCTCTGATTTGAATTTACAACATATTTATTTTACCAACCAAACATGTTAGAAGTAGCCTACACACATGAAATGAAAGTTTTTCCAAATGTCATTTCTTTTCCTCCCAAAGACGAATCCCTTTCTCTGTGTCAGACTTAACTTTGTTTGTTGTCGTTTACAACATGTTTCACACATGTTTGCAGTGCGTATATGGTGCGTATTTTTTCCCGCACCCATGTTAATAGGTTAGAGCGCTCACACCGCACGCGGTCCGGCAATGCGCTCCAGGAGCGTGCGTGCAAAACAGCAGAGCAGAGATCTACACAGTACCTCAACAACGCGACAATGGATGTAGGCTAAAAATATTGATTTGAAATAAAAAATAGAGAATAAATATTGTGTGGTACAGCCGTAGATCAGTTGCGCACTGCAAACGCAGCACATGTGGAAGCACAATAGTGCACGCTGCTCCTGCATACACACCGCAACACGCACCGCATACGCACTACACACGGAGTATGTGTGAAACAGGCGTAACTCACGCAGCAGATGCATCTTCTATCTAAATAATGCCGCGAGTGGGGCTTGAGGATGTGAAGTCGCCTGCGTCTGCGCAGTGCGATCTGATACAGCCCCTGAAGTGACACAGGAAACAGAAATGCTGCATAATAATAATAACGCAAGTAAACGAGACGAAATAACATTTCATCTCGTTTCGTTTTGGTCAACGAAAATGAAGAGATATTTTTGCATAGTTTTTATTTTGTAAACCACATTTAGTCTCGTTTTTATTCGTCAACAATATTGCATTATACATTTAATTATAGTCATCGTCACATGACCAGCATTTACGTTGTGTCTTGTTTTCGTAACGTGATAAAGGTTCGTTGACGACGATATTTAGTCATAATTTTCGTTGACGAAAGCAACACTACGACCAACTGTCACATTCTTTCTGTACAACGATGTTAGAGCTAACCGAACAAAATGGATAAAAAATTAATTTGTAGTATGAAACAAATTATCTGCAAAATCAGTTACAAGTAAACTGTGCTGAGGATATTCTGTATCATAGCAACGAATCATCTAAACTGAAAAAAACGCAGCGCTGCCAAAACGCTCTCAAGCGCCCACAGCTAGGCGTTTTCAGCAGAGTGTCTAGCGTTTTCAGCTGGCTAAAAACACTTTGGTGGACACATGGCCTAAGTGCTTTATTGTTAGCCCCAGTGCTACCAGATATTTTTCGTAGAACTCAGTGGCTCCGGTGTTGCTGCCCTCGAATGTTAGTCTGGAGCCCTGTGAACTTAACATACAGATATTACAATGTGCAGTTTTATTTTAAGTCTATTTATAATTAAAGAATTTGTCAGTATTACTGTTAGTTTGGGGGAAATTTGAATAAATGCATTGCAAGCTGATTTAACGTGTGCCCCTAAATATTCTGCTTGCGCTCCTAAAATCTTCAGTCAGGGGCTACAGCGATCCTAGTAAAAAAAGAAAAAAAGTTGCGTCGCTTAATCACGTTCAGTGAGAAAGGCCCTTGAGCCCTGCAGACCCTGAAGTACATCACACGTCCCACGCCTTATTTTCTCATGCATGCATATATTTTTGTTTTCTAAGGTGACGATAACTTTAATCCATCATGCGCTGCACGGATACATTTTACTCCCTGCTGGAAGTGGAAGCAGAGCTCTGCACACTAGCCCTGACTCCTGATGTCACGCATCGACGCAAATCAATCAATACAACTCTTGTTAGAATGCGGTCATTCTTAAAGTACCTGTAACTAATAAAATGTGGAACCGTACCATTTTTAATAGCAGGGTCTCGTAATTATCTTTCTAGCACAGGTATATTGTTCAATACTACCACTCACTATGTATTGGTTGTCTGGAAATAATGACCAATGAAGCTTAACTAAAACAAAAATTATTCCTATATAAGTGTGTCTCTAAATGCAAGTCATGCAACTCCAGCACTCAAACGCATAATGAACTTACTATTGTTATCTTTCATGAAGGTCCATAGATCTCTTTCTTCTGTGCTGTGAGCAAATGTGCAGTTTCCAATGTACTGGCACTTTTTGCCTGCTGCCACATGCAAGCAAATCTAAAAACATGCATGAATAACAATTATTCAAGAGACAGTGACAATTTATGAACCATCCATTTCTGTTCATATTGAAGAAAAATGGACTTTAACATGAAAAAACAATAATAACACTTACTTCAAACTGAGCAGGAACAGGTTTTTTTGTTGGGAGAGGTCGAACTGTGGTCCACTTTTTCCGTTCAACAGAACTAACCAGAACCACTCGTCTCTCTTTAGACCATCTAGTTAACAGAAAGTGACAAGTCATGAGTTATCAGACATGGGTATAATAGGCCCCCTTTAATATCCTCCCATTTTTCAGTCTTGATTTTGTTTTTGGGCTTTACTAGAATGGCCAGATGTTTTGGAGTGGGTTTCTCAAAAGCATCGTGAGCCAAGTTGATCATAGCGACCATTGGTGGCTATGGTTCTACAATGTACTTAGGCTTACAATGCTTTTGGGAAACGCAGCCCTGTTAAGTTCCCATCTCTATTAAGCCCCTTCTTCCGAAAGCACAATGTGCTCTGATTGGTCAGCTGGACAAGCGTGTTGTGATTGGTTGAAACTCAATACTACAATCAAGGCGTAAATGCGTTTTCATCTCCCATTATTAGGGCTGGACAATAATTCAATATCAATATATATCGCGATATTTTTTTTTCGATAACGGTGATATGATTTTTAAACACATTTTCGATATTTCAATATACATAGCAGCATTTGTCACTGACTGACGTTAGGCGCGCAGCCGTCAGAAAGAGCAGAACACAATTGGCTACTTTCCTGATGACGTACACCACAGACACGCAGCCACTGCTCAGAGCAGCGGATCTCCAACGCGGCAAGTTTCAGCCACAGAATGAGCGCCCCTGACCGCAATGCAAATGTGACTGAATGAGTTTCCACAAGTGAGGAGAAAGCAGACGAAATAGTTGATAAGAGAGGAAAGACTAATTCAGTGGTGTTTCAGCGTGCTGCAAAATGTGCCGGAGTGTGACTGCCGAGTCCGACTAGCAGCGGGAACACATCAAACGAGGATCAGGAGATAGACTGTGCCGACGCGCGCGTCCGCGGCCAGGAGCGTCGCGTCCACACTCTAAAAATAGCTCACCGAAAGTTCTAATGAGCAGGTATCGCTCCCTGTGAATCAGAGCCATATAGAGTGACGCGCGCACACACACGAACACGACGCGCAGAATCCAGTTCTCTTTCTTTAGCGCTTAAATATTAACACACACATTTATGCCAAAATGTCCGTTTTGTCAATTGTATCCTCACAAGAACAGTCTAAATGAGTTAAATAAAATCTTAAATGAAAGTTAAGAGTAGTGATCGACCGATGTATCGGTTTACCGATATTTAAGCATTTTCCAATAATCGGGTATCGGTTTTGTAATATCGGATTCGCCGATAAACGGCGCCATCTTGTGGCCGTTTTGAGAATTCCGCCATTGCAGCCCTATTCTGAGGAGATCAGTCAACAACAACTCTGTGCACACGTAAAGTATATGTTCTACTTGCTTTGCTTTAATTATTCAACTTTAACATAAAAGGTATGCAGAAATGAGGTTTGAGACATAAATGCCTGATATAGTTTATGCAGCTTGGTTCTAACAAATTGAGACGAACTCATGGAGTCACGTAGCATAATCCGTCATGTCCTGCCCCAATAAAGACGTAACTTTACATGAATTAAATAAAACACACATGAATGAGTGCATGTTGAAAATAAAAGCGCTGAATTTAATTCTTTATCTGTTGTATTTGCTCACCATTAGTCTTGAAAAAAAGTTTGTTCATATTGCTGAGCACTCACTGGGTTGATGATCAGGAATGCTCAAGCACGGCCACTGAATGAAACTTTTGACAAGATTATCTTGTTTAAACAACCTAGATTATATGATCATTTACTACATAGCAATTATTTTGCTGATACACATCTAAATATACCGCTTTGTGGAAATTAATTATGTATTATCTGCACGCGCGATCGCGGTTGAGTAGCCTATATATAGTTCTGTGAAAATGCGCATAGATAAACAGCACTTTGTCAGAAAGCATTTCATGATCTACACCTACAAAAATATTATTAATAATTAATAACATACTAGTTGGAAAATGCAATGATGTATATGCTGTTTTGTTTGTTACTTTCCTGACAATGTTATATTCCAGCTAATATTATTCAGTGAATTAATATTACCCAGTGAATTATTCCTCACTCTTAGTTTAAACCTATTAAACGGCACATAAACCTTCTAAAACTGTTTAAAATGAATTACATTTCTGCAAAGGTGATATGACTCCCTGTCAATTATTTTCTCCATATGGAAACATTACACTTTTAACATTTATTTCGCCTATTGTTAACATTGTTGCTGCTGATGCTTATAAATTATATGTATAATATACATATAAATTATATAATGTAATAATATAAATGTTTTTATTGTAATTTGATTTATTTACCATTTATGAAAACAAACGAAGCAGGCTTATAGAGCAGAATGCTGAAACACTCTGTTTTCTACACTACAACCTAGTTCTGCTTAACTGGGAGTATTAAGTTACACTACTAAAATAGCTACTAAAATTATACTGTTTTAATTATTCTGATTTCTTTTGATTATTTTAATTTCTTCTATGTAAAGCACTTTGAATTACCATTGTGTATGAAATGTGCTATATAAATAAACTTGCCTTGCCTAAAATTCATGTAATTTAGATTTCTCCCCCCCCCCCCCAGTATGTTAGAATAATGTTTGTGCTTTATTTTTTACATCATCAAAGCTTTTATTTTTAAACAAAGGCACTTTATTTTTTGGACTCAGACCCCTCTATTTATTTGTGTATAAATATAAAGTTTTATATATATATTATATAGGAGGGATATTATATATTATATAGGAGGGAATGATTATATAATATATATATATATATATATATATATATATATATACATATATATATTATATAGGAGGGAGTGATTGTTATAAATAAAATGGTTTGTTCAGTTCATTTGTGTTGTAATAATTGTGTCAAAAACAGAAGTATAACAGTAAATAAATATTGGTTCTGCATATCGGTTATCGGGCACATAAACATGCAAATAATCTGTATCGGTTATAAAAAAATCAATATCGGTCGATCACTAGTTAAGAGTAGCCTAAATGAGAAAATTAAATGCGTAAGATCCTCTCATCAGCGACAGATCTTAAAGGGACAGCAGCCAATTCTGTCTGTCAGTTAAGTTAACCAAAGTACAAAGGGGAACAGAGCAAATTACTCACTGATCTTGTCTAAAGAACGTGTGTAGCTTTAATAAAGATTAATCTATATTTAATTTATAATTTATGCAGTTCAGACTATTTGATAACCTTATTCAATTTCTGTATATTTCAGTTTTATTTACACACAAAACATTAATGGTGAACATTTTTGACTTTATAAAATGATTATCTCAAGTCTTGAAAAAAGTAAGACATGTTTTTGTTATACATAGTTTAGTAGCATACTTTTATTTTTGGCAGAATTTATCATTATAATCAACTTAATCATTTCCTGGATTTTGTAACACCATAGTCCCTTAATTTATGTAAATTCAGGAAATGGGATTTAAATCGGAAAAAAATTCCCCCATTTTGTCTACCAAATGTTGCACAAATGTTATGGCAAATGTAAATTTAAAAACAGAAATGCATTGCCATTTTACATATTACATTTTCATTTTGCATATTACATTTCAAACTGAATATTGCTACCCATATGCTTTCATAGTCTTGTAGCAGGTATTGAGAAGAGAATATTATTGTTATGATGGGTTATTTCATTGCTTCATGTAGTTTGTTATGGTGCAGTAGCGAAAGACTCCAGCAGATTTCATAGACTTGGCAAATTCATTTTTCAGAAGATTGTAGGAACAGACATCTGTTATGGGCGTTCTTGGCAGTTTTTCTGAGGCTTTTATATTGTTCATATCGATATCGGAATTATATCGTATCGACCGAAATTAAGAAATATATCGTGATATAAAATTTGGCCATATCGTCCAGCGACGATTATTTGGCCATAATTAGCATAAACTCTTTTTCGTACAAGTCAAAAACCACCTGAAGCGAGAGTAAAATAATTGTTTCCAATTAAAGGTACAATATGTAGGATTTTTGCAGTAAAATATACAAAAACCACTAGGCCAATGTTATATATTTTGATAAAGTTGATTACTTACAATATCCAAAATGTTTCAAACTATTTTTAAATCGTGAGAAAATTGTGATTTTAACCAAGGAAACGGGACGTGTGAGCAGGGGTGAGGAGTCGCCAGTCAATGAGGTCATATCCGTGTTAGCCTCAGTTTCCGCCAGGTTTGCGCTCGTACTGCCATAGTAACCATGGCGACAGACGTTGACAACTGGGTTATGCCATTTATGCCTAGCAGGACGCTCACGCTGTTGTTGTTTTGTTCAAACATTATGAACCATGGCAAGCAGACTTTGAGACAAAAAGAGGACTAAAACGAAGATTGCTTTTCGAGATGCCGAGAGCTCCACGTCTGCGACTAACTTCGACTTGACAGAGACGCAAGTGTTGCATGTACTTTATTAGACAGGTGAGCAAATGTACATAAAACTATCAATGTTATTTAGTTCAACATGATGAAATGTTAGAATATGATCTGTATGTTATTCTAATGTTGATCTAGCTTAACGTACTTATGGCTCGTTTCCACTGAGCGGTACGGTACGCAATTATTTGCGTTTCCACTGTCAAAAGTTGTGAATGGTACCAAAAAGCCGAACCGTACCGTACCACTTTTTGGGTACCCTTCCGTTGGGGTACCTAGCACAGTGGAACGGTACTAAAGGGTGTAGCTAGACTCACTGCAGAACGCTGATTGGTTGACAGAGTATCGTCACTTGCGCGAGCTACAAGGGGAATGACAACAAAAGCAGCGCCATTTTTTTAATATAGAGTTGGAATATAATAGTATGGTTATTCTTTCACGAAATGTAGTTTTAAGAGTTTTTCAGACGAGAATGTAGTTGTTTAAAGCTCAAATCTGTGGTTTATTTATAATGTTTTATGATAATTTGATCTATTCCAGGCGATCACCGGGCGCTCGGCGCTCATGGTCCCCGCCTGGAACAGCCTTTCCTCGGCTAGTCGTTCTGACGTTTGCCGCTGACTCTGTAGTGGTAATTCGTCTTGTGTAAATTTAACGGGTGATCTTTGGTCTCGTGAATCGATAATTCGTTCCCTGGCCAATCGTTTTGGCTGAGGGTTAAGTGAAGTTTCATATATTTAGGCTATTTAACTTTTCCGTTGTAACGTTAATGTTAGACCAGCGCTGAATTTGTATATTTGACTGAATTTTTTGCTTTATCTCTTATTGTATAGCTTCTTGTAACGTTACCTTTTACTTATACTTTTATAATGGCTATTATTGCTAAAACTGAAATTTAACTGGGTTGAGTTTTGTCATTTTTTATTTTATTACAAGATTATCACTGTAATGTTGTTTATTGCAACATTTGTACAAATGCAAATATTGCCAGGAATATGTTTAATATTTTTAAAATTTAAATGAAAAGATGCAGGGTTGTGTTTTATATTTCGTTTTGTTATAAATAGGCTAACGTTAAACATGCAGTAAATAATATAATCAGGTCTATACATTGCCTGAACCACATTTGTGTGCCTATAATGTTTAAAATTTATTTAAATGAAAACGAAAAGGGACAGAGTGGTGTTTTATAATATATTTCGTTTTATTGTTGCCTAAAATTTACATGCAGAGCGAGCTGAGTGACGCTTTCAAGAACGCGCTGTTCCATTTGGAGAATTACCGGACTCGCGTCCTCGGGAGTCGTTCTGCTGAGAACTTTGCGTACTTGTTATTGAGAAATGCCTAATGTCGGCGCTTGTCTTCTTGTGACAAACATGCCGAGAAGCAAGGACAAGATCTGCTGTATGCCATCCATTAGTGTTTACTTTGTCGCTTTCTTCTTCGCGCGAAAATGACGTTGATCGCTTCTTTCCTGCAAACACCACGCCTATCAAGTAGGGTACTGTTGGCGGTGGAAACGCTAGCCGGATCATGGTTTACTGACCCGACCCGAACCGTACTGTACCGTACCGTACTGCTCAGTGGAAACGAGCCATTAGTCTCATACAGCCAACACACAACCTAACTAACAACATTCAACACACTCAAATGCCGTTTAGTGTGATAGTGTAACTGTTAGAGCAAGTGAAACAGCGCTGCGTTACCTCAAGTTTAATTAGTCTAATAAACTGACCTGTGTGAGTATTAATTCAGCACTTGCGTGTAGTTCGGTAGAATGAAATGTCCTTATTCTTTTATATCCGTGGGACTCGCGTGGCGTGTGGCGCTGGTATACGTCTAGCAATCGCGCCCTGCTTCATACCACAGTCATGTTAAAAACATCAATGTATTCACTCATCCATAAAAGATCCATCAGCTTGATGACAAGATCCATAATTCAGCTTAATGTGGAATATACGTCATCAATATACGCCTTTGTCATTGTAAGAGGTTAGCGACCCCTGGTGGCGAAAAATCCTGCATATTGTACCTTTAAGGGATTTGAGACAGGAAATGTGTTAAAGGATGTACAAGCTATTTTTTCACATGAAATGAAAGTGTATGGTGATTCATGTTCTTCTGCCACTATTAAAGATTTCTCCTTTTATGTTTCACAAAAGAAAGTTGAGTGGGTTTGAAACAAAATTCAACTAAATGATGACAGAATTTCCATTTTTGGACTCAGGACTCACGGATGCCTGGCCTTAGCACTGCAGTACTTCTTGTTTTTGTCCGGCTCGCTGACTTGGCCGTTCCTCCAACACTGAGCACATACAAACTGCATCTTCAGGTTAACTGGCCCAAATCTGCGCAAGGCTGGTGGGAGCTCCTAACGGAATTGCCACAAACACAATATAAGAAATCACTCGCAGAAACATGGGTAAATACGTTCTATTAGTAAACATGTATAAATTCTACCTGGGCTTGTAGAGCAGCATCCATATTCCAATATTTCTGTGACTCCTGAACAATACCTTCATGTGAGATACCTGAAACAGATCAAAACAATACAACAGTTAGTTTTCCATCAACCTCGATGTCTGATAATTCATGAGACTTAAGTAGATGCTCACCTCGTTCACTCTGCATCATCCATACTTTGAGCTCGATGAGGCTGTGGGCGTAAAAGCAGGAATCCTCACGCTGGCAGCCGTATCGTACCTCATGCCTACACAGATCCATCTGGCAAAGAGGGATGTACGGACGCACTTTGGAGTACCTGACGGTTTTGTCCCTTAAATAGTGTACAAGGCACCTAAAAAAAAATAATAATAAAAAAAGTGTGTTATTAGTGTCAAAATTTTATACAAGTAATAAAAGATATCACCTAGGGCCAGGCAATAAAGACTACAACAAAAATGTCATCACTTCCTGGCTCTCTGGAACACTTCGGTTTGATTGGTCAACTGCAGCATCTTTGGGTAAAATGTTTTTGTATAATGACCACTAAAGCTATTGTTTAAAAATTGTGTAAAAAAACAATTGAAAAGAAATAAATCAATTGATATTTTTATTTTAATATTATATTAATTTGTATTATATTATATAAGTATTTATTATTTATACTACAATAGTGATTTTAACAGTTGCTATTTTCATCATATATAAAAAATTAAAACCATATTAAAAAGTTTTTACTAAAACATTTTAAAGCATGCAAAACACTAGGTTTTCGGAGTTATGATGAATCTGTGACTCATGCTGATTCACTGAGAAAGTTTGAAAAAATTCATTAAACTTTCGAACTCTATTGAGGTTTAAATCATAGACACAATTAAATCTGTGTCATGGCATGGTGTGGGTGTGAAGCTGACCTACGGACAGAGCTCAGGAAGCTTAAATGGGCAAATAAAAGTTACAGAATGTTGGTTCATTTTCACCAACAAAATAATATTAAATATATAAACACTGAATATATCACCTAGCCCTGATCAGATGCATTCATTATTTTCAGACCAACTGCATCCACTGCAAAGCATGAATCTGCACATTTAGTGTCTGTACATGTCTTCACAAGAAGAGTTGCTTACTTCTTTTCCTCAAACGCATGCTTTGTCACTGGGTGAGAGCATAGACCGGGGTTGTCCTTATTGGTTTTGCTGATTATTCTGGGTTTGTGATCAAAGCACACCTACAGACCAAGTCACACATGTTATTTTTACAGCTCCTTCAAAGTTTAAACAATTTAAGCAATGATGAAAAACAAACACTGAAACCGAAAAATCAATTCTTTTGAAAACCAGTCATTCCAGTTCAATGATGAAATGAAAAGGTGTGTTAAAAGACAGTCAGTCAGCTGCTGAAAAAAATAAATGTCTCCAGCAAGAACGGCCAAACTCAAACATAAAAAAACTAAATTAATTTTAGTCAGCTTACTTTCAGGTGTATCATGGATTAGCCAATAATAACAGCTACAATGAGCAAGCCGTGGCACATTTTACCTCACAGAGGAACATAAATATCCCATGGTGCTCCTGTAGGATTTTGGGCACTGTCACATTGATCTTAGGTCTATATCCGTAAGGATCACATAGATTATCCCTGCAGATGAAGCCTTTGCGTTCTAGCGTCCACACATCAATTTCTTCTTGGCAATAAGCAAAGGTACAGTGGCCAAGATACCGGCATTCTTGTCCTATTGCCACATCTATAAAGAACAATTTGAGGATTGTTAGTAAAAAAAAAATCTGCAAAATGGCCACATAAAGCCACATAAGGCCACAAAGGAGAACAATGCAAGCACCTTTGCAAACATAATAAGGCCCCATGTACTGGTTTTTAGTGGGTCTCGGGCGAATAAGCTTCCACGTTGGAAGTTCTGCATGTTTGTTTCTACCCAAAAGCAAATCTTTTTTGCATTTGTGGTCCTCTGAATGGTAAGCATAATCCAGCACTCCAGGTCCTGTGAATACAGTCATAAAAAAAAACCTTATGCAAAACGTCATTGTTTGCCTATTTAAAAGGTTGAGCACTGCAAACGCTGCCTAGCAACACTTCCTGCATGACTGAGGCTTACCGGTTTTAATGTAGCATGAGGAACAGGCCTGTTTAAAATCATGTGTATCAGCAAGTGGGTTCTTGGCAAGGTCTAACTGCGGTGGATAATCCTGCGCGAATGTCCCATCGGATGTACTGAAACCCATCCCAATGGGTGGAATGGTTGGCACTGTCATATCGCTATTGCCCAGCTGAAAGAGCAAATCATGGAGATTAACCAAAGACAATCAATCATATTCTGGAAAATATTGAATGTAGATGTTGAAAACTCTTACCGACATAAAAGGATGCTGGCTAAAGACTTTATCTGGTCCATAAGGATTAAAAAAAAAAAATACAGGAAAAGAAAATCAGAAATGATATGTAAAAACAAACAAAGAAATAATGGTTTCAGCAGACACTGACAGCAGGGTCCAAAATTAACACTTGTCAGTACACCAAATTGGGGTTAACTATGGACTTTAATAAATAATATTGCAGATCCCAGTAAAGCGCCATTTTGTGTTATTAAAGTTTCAGTGGGTGACAATGACCCGCAGTCTTCATCACAAATAAACCAGGAAATGAGCTCAGTAATAATGCCACTGTTATGGAGTGCTGCAGTGATGATGTATTTTTTTAGGCCAATCCGGACGTGAACATCAAATGACAGTCAACTGGATTTACCCACTGGCTTTTGGATTACAGAAAATAAACTGAGCAACAAAAGCTTGATTCTTGCACATTTGTTCATCATAAATATTCAGAAATTAACAACTTTTTGAAATCTAAATACAATGGCTTAAAGTAAAAAACTATAAACTAACCAAGCTACACCACGATCGCACGATTTAGCTTCCAACAACTCTTTCAATCTCAAGTCAATAATTTGAAAGTTTAAGTTAAGTTAAATAATCCCAATGAGGCTGTAAAAGCAGACTAGTGAGTAGAAGAGTTCACCAGCTCAGTGTGATGTGGCGACAATAATCCCTGTAGTCCTATTTAGACACTTGTTAGCAACCGCCTCTTTCAAGACACACAAAAGCTTAATAAAATCTTGAGTGAGGTATTACTAATGTACTTTTATGCTGTAGAAAAAGCCATGGCAATTTTTTAAATTGAGAAAGCAGAGCAACACACCTGTCTGAGAATCTGAAATCGACAAACTATCCAATGAATCCAGCGCTGAGGAAAATGTATCCAGACCAAGAGAATACGAAGAAATTGCCTTGTGGTACGGTGCGGGCAAATTTATTGTACACTGTGGAGCCATACTCAAAAACGGATGGCTCAGATGAGAATGCATGAGTAAAGGACTCTGTAATGAACTACTGACGGAAATACTGGTCGGTAAAGGAATAGGTCCGTCCACTGTAGGAATATCCTGGGTGGGGAGAAAAAGACAACCGTCAACATGACTTCTCACATGCACTCAAAACTTGTGTTGAGCAAAAATGCATTACTCTTACCAAAGAATTAGAAGGACTTGCTCTGTCCAATAGCTCATCCAGATCATCCCCAATAATATCTGTATCATAGTCCAAGCGGGTGTCTGGTAATACATAAGAGTCATCGGGCCTGGTTCCATTAACCAGAGGCATATGTAAAGGCATGGGAACAGGCTCTGGGTGATGGGTCTCAACTGGGACTAGCGGTGGTGAGATGACACCGACGAGAGGCTTAGACTCGACTTCTTCCTTCTCATTTACAGCAGAACACACTGGCATGCTGACTGGTACGGGGCCATCCATACCCTGCACAGACTGGCCCACTTCTATGGAGACAAGGACGAGCTGAATGCAACCGATTCAAAAATGTATGATATATACTTCTGTTTGGTGTTTGTAAGATGTTTTTGAAATAAGTCATTTTTGCTCACCAAGACTGCATTTATTTAATCAAATATGCAACAGTGATATTTTTTGAAGAACATTATAACAAATTAAAATAAATGTTATTCATATACCTATTCCTATGATGGTACTTTTTTATATGTTGCTTTTTTTCCACACTTTTGTGGAAACAGTGATTTAAAAAAAAAAGAACAGTATGATGAACAGTAAGTTCAAAAGAGCAGCATTATTTTAAACTAAAATCTTTTGATACACTATAAAGCCTGTCACTTTATCAATTTAATGCATCCTTGCTGAATAAAAGTATTAACTTCTTTAACAAACAAATTTCACTGACCCCAAAATTTTTAATGGCAGTATATGACATGCACTGACTTACCCATTTCAATATCCTCCACAGAGTCAGAGCTTTGAGAATGCTGTTAGGAAACAAAGCAGCTCAGTAGGGTTGCTGAAATTTATGATTTTAAAAACACACATACACATTCAGCATCTTACCTTATCATTAACCGTACCAGATAGACTTGCACCAGGCAAAACATTTAAGGCGGGCTGATTTAAAAACAAAAGAAAGAAAAAAAGACTGGTCAGGGCCAAATATTTACAGTATTAATTTTTCTCACGATAATTAGCTAGAACGGAGACACTCCCCAGATTATTTTGGTTCCTATTTCCTCCACTGCATTCAGAAAAAAAACAATATTTTACCTTGAGTCTAACATAAGCCTTACGGATTTTCAATCCCAACATTTTGGCAAGCTCTTGGGTCATTTCAATCACATGAGTATCCTGTAAAGCAAATGAAACATGAGGAACCAAGTAATATAAAAACTACTTGATTAAAACCTCAATGTAAAGTGCTCTGACCTGAGGCACTGCCATGGAGCATTTAGCAACCGCCTCGTAAGCCTCTTGATGTCTTCCCATTTCTTTCAGACATCGAGCTTTCCGGTAAAGTGCTTTGTAGTTGCTTTCATTGAGTTGAAGAGCTTTTTCAGAGTCCTCTAGAGCTTGATCGTGCAGTCCCTGCATCAACCACAAACACATTACAGTCAATAAAAAACCTACTGGGACAATTAACTTTGCAGCATAAGAAGCAGTCAAACACTAATGGAAATAATACACTGTTTGTATTCTACCATTCAAAACATTTTACTATTATATACACTAATGAAATAGAGCTGCATGATTCATCATTAAAATATTGCGATCTCCAATCAAACATCCTGCAATCTTACTTCGAAATGCCAACGAATCAGCTATATCTATTAGATCTTTAACAAGCAAACATTCAAATCTGCGTTGCCCTGCCGCTGATCAAGAATGTCGTTATCATGTATAGGTATGAAACAGCTTTACAAAAAAAACACAGGATATAAACACTGATGTCTATAATAACAATCCAAATAGACTAAATCACCTTTTGAAAGTAACTTGATGCATTTAAATAAAGAATGTATCAGTTACATTTGTACAATTATGTCGTTAAACTCGACAAGAGACTTAAAAAATTTATTTGCCATTGAATCATAAGCCCCTTTCACACAGAGATTCCGGAAAATACACGGATAAAGTGACTTGGGATTTGACCCGGGTTCGTTTGATTTTGGTTCATTCACACTGCCAATGATTTTCCGGAATCAGAGACTGCAGTGCGTTGACACACAACCCGTAAAAATCCGTAAAGACACGTGACATCAATATGACATGTAATGTCTCAGCAGCGTCTATAGTTTGCTTATGAGCTGCGATTTCTTGTGCGTTTTTTTTAAACTAGCGCATTACATACCGTTTCACGCTGGCGAACGATCCTGGCTTCTGCGCCATCATTACGACCCGGCATTGATTGCGGCTTTTGTTCACACAGCGCCCCGGGACTGAACATGGAAATGTTACTAGGTCCCCAACCCGGCATCGATCCCGGGTCGTGTTTGCGTTCACACAGAAGGTGTTCTGACAATTTCCCGGGATCAACGCGCTGTGTGCAAGGGGCTATTGATTCAAAAGATGCCTACAAAAATGCTGATTCTTCCAGTAATGAATCAAGTGAAGGGTTTATGAGCGAGTCATTGAATCATTCATTCAAAACGATTTTTGTGGAAACCGTGAGAGTTTTGCCCATGATGCTTTTATAACCAGGAAGTTCAATAGAACAGATTTTATATGAAACCGAAATCGTTTGTAACTTCATAAATGACTGCGGTCACTATCAAACAAGTTAATGTATCCTTTCTAAATAAAGCTGTATATCTGTATACATGCAAGCGAACGCATATTCTTACAATGTTCAAGTAGGACGCAGCACGGTTCGCATGAAGCTTCTCCTTTAACTCTTGAGGGATGAGGATGTCCTCTGATTCGGCATACTCTGCTATGTTTAAGGCCTCAGTGTATAATTCAACAGATCGTGCCCATTCGCCTTCAAGGAACACATCATTTGCCTCGCCATACAGATTCCTCACCAAACTCTGAATGAATACCTAAAGGAATGAATCGATGCTTAATATAAACATCTAATGCACAACTGCAATCAGTGCTGGATTGGCTGTGAATGAGAGACACATACCTCATACTGCTCCTGAGAACCAGGAAAAGGCAGGGTAGATCTACAATTAAGCAGAAGATATAGAAAACAGAGACTATGAAAACACAGGTGCAAGGAACATGAGCAATGACAGATTTGCTGAGAAAAAAAAACATGTCATTATGAATCAGTGAGGGTTAGGTGTTATAAAGCTGTGTGTAATTTGCATTCCATAAATTGTTTGAACTGCAAACCAAATTCTTTTCGAAGGACAGAAATAATCATCAGTGGATGAAGTCTCTCTCTAACTATTTATCTCGCTTTTCCTCCATAACAAAAACTGTCTTTTTCTTCATGATCAAAGCTCTCTGACGTTCACAGATTTATACTAATAGTTACTAATAGCAGAACACTTACTGAATGAATTGTAGGCCTTTCTGAATGTCCTGCCACCGGCTGCTTCGGTCCTGGCATGTGGCTGACATCTTCCCTTACGCATGTAGTACTCGACTATGGTCAACAGATTACACACATACATTGATTTAAGGCAGATTTTTATTATAATCATGCATTGAAATATATCATATTAAATATGGATTTTTTTTAACTAAAACTCATCGCTTTGCTTTAGAAGGCATTTATTAACCATTGTTGACTCGGTTTTGACAACGGATTCATTCAAAACACCCTACTCAAGAAAAACCAGCAAGGAATTCAGTAACGTTAAACGTTACAACATAACGTAACGTTACTTCTTTAATCTTACCCCCTTGGCGGAAGACAACGGGGATTCACAGAAAAGTGGAGTCTGATATTGGTTGATTTGACCACATTGAAACTTCTCACATAACGTTAGGTCATAAAAAGTCTCAAGTACAAAGCTCTCGCAATAAAGAAACGCTGGCTGTGTCTCAAAGCCAATTGAGCCGCCTAACTTCACCGTGGACCATAAAGGTTTCTTCGAACGCGCCTTCGACGTCCAAATGTACAGTCTAGGTAGGCAGCGCATTCGGTATTGAAACACAGCCATTGTATGAACACATTTTTTCACAGCCTGAAAATTCCAATGGGTATTTTTGCTGTAAAACGGGCACCGACGCTCTGACCTGATTTTCCCGTAAAGTCAGGAACGCGCAGATCTTATCGGCTAGCCAAACGGTTGGTCGTTCAAACTCTTGTGTGAAGAGTCGCTAGGTAAACTAGCATGATAGCATTTTACCGCGCACCTCTGCCCACTCACTCGACTGAACAGCGGCCGCCCAAGCATATGTATGTAGGAGAACAAACCTATTTATTACTACTTTAACAACACTCACCTTAAGTAGACAAATGACCAGCGGGAAAGTGACTGTTCCATACAAACATTGATGTTTTCATGTGTTCGTCAATCCTGCCTCTTCTTTGGGCAACGTGATCTTCATGACGTCTTGTTCACTTTTTCGGTTAGTAGTTGAAGTTGGTTACAGCGCCCTCTTTCGGACACACTAGAAACCAGCCGGCGTGATATCTATTCTCCACCTGCGTTCATTTTCAAACATACCTATGACATGCTAACTAGAAAGATGGTATTTTGAACATTTGTTTAATCTGCTATAAATTAACTATGTTATTTACATGACCACATTTACAGGAAATAACTTAATTACGCGTTGAAAAACAATGTTGTCTTCTTTGCACGTGGTAGGCTACTACGATAACACAGACAGAACGTTCTCAATATTTTAAAATGTGCAGCGCCAAATAGGCGAATGAAGACTAGCTACGTAAGGAAATGCAAGTAGGAAATAGGGATAATGTTTAAAAACGAAAGAAAGGAAAGAAAACAAGCCTAGATTAATAAAGGCAGACCTATTCAATTTACTATAATACGTGCTAATTTATTAATTTGGCTACTCATAAATAAATAAATGCACGGACATGGAATATAAATTTGAATTATTTAATTGGATTTAAATTATTTTGTGAGAAGAAAGAGTGGATGATGACAGATAAGACAGAACGTAATGTTGGAAATAGTCTTCATGCAGTCAGTTAGGGTAAATACAGGGAAAGTGGGCCGTTTAAGTTTGATTGTACTGTGCTTAATGGGTTGGTTTTCACTTTCAGAGCATGACAGTTTTTAATTATAGAGACACTATTTCTTTAAATGATAAAATAGGTTTGGTTGATGCAATATGTCACTGGTGGGTGTGGCCACATGGTTAAAGGTAGAAAACCTTCTGACATAAGATTTTATTTTTTAAATGATAAGGTTGCTCACTAAATGTAAACGGATAGTATTGTTACAGTTCCTGGTTTGTGTGTTACTACAGTTAACATAGAATCAATGCAAATAATCAAATGTTTAAAAATGTGTTAGTTTTCCTCACTTTTGCTGGATGTGTTTGATAAAGTGAGCCAGTTGGATTCAGGTGAAGTGGTTGATCTTTAACCTTCAGTAATTATACTATAAAATCATTAAATAAATTGACATTCACTGGTTATTTTATAGTTGACATGTATAATCTACTTTATTTATGAGTGTGCCGTTAGGAAATTCAAGAAAGGAAAGAAAGAGCAGAAAATAAGAAGAGGAATTATGTTCAATCTGTGGAGTAAAGAAAGGATGAGAGGAGCAAAATGTAAGGCAGAATATGACACTTTAAAATATGGAAACAATTTAAGTTAATTTTAATTAAATTAAAAGTGTTCAGAGAAAACTGACAGAAAAAAAAAGTTTTACAATATGGTTTCAATGTTCCCAATTGAAAATTTGTGAGCCTATTTGTTGATATGATATTTTTATATATATATATTTGTATATGATACAGGATATTTTTTGATGAATCAGGGACGGCCCACTTTACCTGAAAAGAAATTTGTCTGGAGTGCATGATCTCAAAATGTTTATTGTTATATGTACCTTGCAAATAACACATTATTTCAAATGTATTCAAATTGAAATATTATAGCTGGACCTTAAAGTAAAAAAAAAAAAGGTATTAAAGAAAAGAAAAAAAACATCTAGGTATCTAAATTTCACGTTTAACAAAAAAGTGGCCCATACCTGCATTCACCCTAATACAGTGCTTCTCAACTCCAGTCCTCGGGACCCACTGCTCTGCACATTTTTTATGTCTCCTTATTTAACACACCTGATTCAGATCCCCAGATCACACTGAGTGTGTCAGATAAGAGAGACATACAAAATGTGCAGAGCAGCGGGTCCCGAGGACTGGAGATGAGAACCACTGCCCTAATATATTGTTACCACTGACCAATCAGAATATTCCATTGCATAGTCGTACTACTACTAAACTACACAATGTGCAAAATTAAGTTGAGTTAAAGAGTTAAAAATTGTTTCATTTATCCAGACTTGTGGCCTGAATCAGCTTATGAATAGATTGTTTACAGATGTAGAAAGTAAATACAGCCTCGTGCTGCTGCTGGTGTGTTCGATCATGATTCCAGTTGGCAGCTCATCCAGCTCAAGCTGTTTGTATGGAAAAGCATTCCAGCCATCATAGGGCGGTCCCGACTGAGCTAAACACCCAACCAGTCATCAGACAGAGGGGGCACATTATCCAACAGTCTCAGACTTTAACTTTCGACTTAATTTTAACCCTGAGGAAACATCAGCCTCCAGCAGAGAGAGAGAGAGAGAGAGAGAGAGAGAGAGAGACAGTGTGAGGATTACAGTAGGAGTGATGTCCTGAGATTACTCAGCATCTAAAATAAGCCCAGCACTGAGGAAGTCTGTTTATCCGAGACTGAAGAACAGAGACTGGACTATTACCTACTGTGAGCACAATGACTGCGCTGTATCACACATTCCTGCTCTTTACAGGTGAGGCTCCTTACAGCTCATTTAACCATTCCTTCCACGCTGCTTTCTTCTTATATAATCTACATTTAGTCATTTAGCTATTAAAGAATGAGATTAGGGTGGCACTGGACACCTGTAGTGTGTGTGTGTGTGTGTGTGTGTGTGTGTGTGTGTGTGTGTGTGTGTGTGTGTGTGTGTGTGTGTGTGTGTGTGTGTGTGTGTGTGTGAGAGAGAGAGTGAGTGAGTGTGATACCACCTTAAAAACAATGTGCGTATACTTTTAATCTATAACATATTTAGAAATAAGTTTTGCATGTGCAGGATGATGATGCATAGAAACATTTGCTTATTTAGTTGTTATATCTTATTAAACTTTTTTTTTAAGTGTTGTTAATGTGGAATACTAAATCAACCAATCTATATAAAATTGAATTTTGACAATTTAGATTAATAATCTAATAACCAATGACAGACAAAGAAGAATCCTAGTAAAAGAGATTAATCTGAAAGGTAAAATTATTCTATCGCTTAGCCTATAGGCTAAGTGATAGAATAATTTTACCTTTCAGATTAATCTCTTTTCTTGAATTAAAATATGGGCATGCTATAGTATATGAATATTTACATATTTAATTGCCCATATTTTAATTGAAGATATGTCATAATAGCAACACTCAATTGAATTGATTGAATGATTTCACTCAAGTAACCTAAGTTTAAATGAAAGCAAAGATGTCTGAAATGTACATCTCATTTATGGAAATACTTAATAACCCCATTAATTACAATAATTATTCAATTTAAAAACAATAACAGTAAAAAAATGCCAGTTGGCAATTCTGGTGGGCCATCTTACGCCAAGGGTCTAATTTGATATTTTTAAAAGCTATAACTTTTACTCCACAAATCTAAAACATTGATGTGTCCACAAATTTTTTTTTTAATGAATATATAGGCTGTTATTAAAATCAGTGAAAAATGATATATTATATTAATTTATATTAGCCTACATACTTTTTATTTCTATATATTATTAAGAATAAAGCTGAGCAAATGCATTTACTGCATTTAATAGCTATTTAATAGCTATAATGCATTTAATAGCTATTTTTAAAACATGAAAGTATTTTTTGTATTTTTAAAATGCATAAAAATGTTTTTTTGTTTTTTTGATGACTTTAAAAAAGATGACTTTGAAGATATACAAAGTATGAATAAGTTTAAGATTTATTTATGCAGAGTGGACAAAACAAAGTAAAAATTCAGATCATATAAAAATATTCTTATGACTAAGAGCGAAACACTGGTCATTTAGACTTAAGAAATCCCACACAACTGGAATCTAACACTTAATCGGTGGAATCTGACACTGCATTGGTGAAAAATGGCCCTATTCTTTCCTTGGGAAACTCTAGACAATAAAGTACATGAATTTAAACTTTTACCACTTAGTTAGTTTATAATAAATTACTATCAATGTAAAATATTTTGGATATGGTATCATAACGAATAGCATTATATGCGAGAATATGGCAATATATTTTAAGATGATACAGCATAATATGTTAAAAGTCTTGTAAAGTAATTGGATAAAAGTGTCTGCTAAATTAATACATGTAAAAGAAATGTGGGGATCTAGAAAATTGGTTAAATTATGAATACCTGCCAGGCTAAATTCCCCCTTTTGCTCTTTTCAGTCAGTATGGCTTCCCTGCAGCCACAGAGGTCTCTGAGGAGTAAAAGGGGTCTACTGGAACTAGCTGGGGTTATCAAGTGCAGCACGGGACGATCCGCTTTATCCTATGTGATGTACGGATGTTACTGCGGTATTGGGGGTCAGGGGTGGCCCAGAGACAGAGCAGACTGGTAAGACACCTACAAATATCAGTACAGTTTTGTGTAATGCCAGCAACAAAGCACTTCTCTATGCAATGGTTCGATTTGCTCAACCTTTTTTTAAATTAACTCCATGCATCTTGGTCACAGCGTTTCCATTTCTGTGGCATTTTCCATCTGGAAAAAGGAATACTCCCAGCTCTCCCACACACAAAATAACTGTTTCCCTTAACCTCAGTTTAGGATGCAGAGACCAATTTCGCTGCTCCCAGAGAAAGAGCTCTTCGGAAGTATACAGAGAGATGAAAAATAATAAACAAACCTGATAATATTATTGCACCACATTCCACAGCGGTATTGTTTAATCTAATCTTACAGAGTCAGCGGTTTATCTGGCCGACATACTCGGCGGCTCTCTGTGTATGAGATCACGTTGTATTTCTGCAAGTCTACTTGAATTATACATTACATAATGAAGAAACAATTCAAAACCAGACAGAACTGGGCTTGGTCCTCTTTTTCGTTTCATTAAAGGTAATCTCAAGGGCATGTGTTATTCTCTAGGTGTTGTCACAAGCATGACTGCTGTTATGGGGATGCAGAATTCGCGGGCTGTCAAACAAAAACGGACAGATATCAGTGGACGTGCGATGACAAGCAGGCTGACTGTGGTATGATGTGCTACACCATATTTACATTATTTTACACTGTAAAAATGATATGATCAATAAGTTATGACAACATATGTTTTTACACTGCTTTAACTCACCAAAAAAGTGAAGCAATTTTCAACTTTTACAAGATTCAACTCATTTTTAAAGTCAGTTTATTGTAATTTAAGTTGAAATGACTTGAACATCCAAGTTGATTGTACTTGAAAATGTAAGGCAGCAACTTTTTCTTTTTACAGTGTTGAATCACTTTTTACATTATAAGATGGGATCTAAATGAGAAACAGAACAAGTCAGTAAAGAGGAAACTGGGTGTGGAAAATAATGTTTTGTTTGGTCTTTTCCTTCAGCTTGAGGAAGTAGTAATACAGGGAGTGTTTATAGCAGACGGTACACTTCATGCTAAAAAGACTTACCAAACCACAGGTTATTTTAAGATCTTGTTCTTGCAGTAAACACCATAATGTGCAATAGGCAACACTCATGAGATTTACAGTACATTGTTTAAGAGCCATAAAAGTAATGGTTTTAATTTATGGTTAAAATATGGTTTCCTTCACTCTATATGCAAACTACCCATTTTACACAGCCGACAATTTACATTTATGTGTCTTCAACGCAGACGCGCTTAATGACAGATGTGCGAAAATCCTCTGCCGATGTGACAGGGAAGCGGCCAGATGCCTCAGAAGGGCACCGTTCAACCAAAAGTACGCTCTGTGGCCGGATTTCCTCTGTGGATGTGTTCATCCCACCTGCAACATTTACTAATGTCAGGACCTATTCGGTAAAAAAAAAATCTTGCAGAGCTTGTATTGTATGTTTGATGAATATTAGTTTGAATTTATATTGTTAAAAGGATTTCCATTTTCTACATATGTATTTTATATTTGCATAGTTGACTTTCAAAAATGAATGGATTAAAGTATGCGCAATATTCACAATTTTTATATATAGCCAAATTACAGTCATGACATTAGTGTTTTTGGCCTGTATGGGGTGACCGGGGCTAGTTGTCACACTAGTTGCCCTATAGTATTACTCAGGATAGCTTTAGTTTAGACAAATGTGTCACAAACAATAAGTACCGTACTGTTAGGACCTCCTCATGCAGACCCCACAATACACAAAACAGCTTCAATACACAAGACATATACAGGTTTGGCATTTCCCGAGAAACAATGTCCCTTTGATGTTCCAATTGTATGGACCCCTTTTGGTTCACACCTTTACAGACAGAAGCAGTTGATTGCATCTGGGGCAGATTAAGTGTAATTAAATCTGATATTCACTTTTACATTATGCATTTTGCAGACAATTTTTTATCCAAAGCGACTTTAACGAACAGAATGTCGAGGAGCCAACTATATTTTATATACTCAATGCAGCTTTATTTGACAACTGGATTAGGAAGAAAGCTAGAGAAGAGTAGAAATTCTGAGAAGATTGTGTGTGTGTGTGTGTGTGTGTGTGTGTGTGTGTGTGTGTGTGTGTGTGTGTGTGTGTGTGTGTGTGTGTGTGTGTGTGTGTGTGTGTGTGTGTGTGTGTGTGTGTGTGTGTGTGTGTGTGTGTGTGTGTGTGTGGCTTGCGGGGCTATAGCGACTGAAAGATGCTACTAGTTTTACAATTAAAAAAGTGTATATATTTGTGTATACATGTATGCATTTTGAATTGTTATTTTGTAAAAGAATAACATGATCACATGATGAATCTCCTTTTGGTGGGAACATCCCAACAGATATTTGTTTAAAGCAGAGGGTGAGCGCTGCAAAAGAGACTCAGCGAAGCTCTTACAAGTTCCAAGTCATCTGATGTATCTGGTTGCGTGCAACTCCAGGTGCTGCTGCTCTCTGTAGTCAAAGTAAATCACTTCAACATTATTATGCTCATTATTGGAGATACATGGAGTGTGAATATGTAGGTTTACTATATAGAAAAGCTAAAATGTTGGCTGACAGGCACTCTATGGTGACGGGATTTTCCCTGCAAAAACGTCCCGAGTAAGTTCTTAAAATAAAAATCAGTTTACAGGTGTTCACAAACGAAGTCGACGTTGGTCTCGTATTTTTTTTTTTTCGTTAAAAGCACATATTAACAACAAAAAAGCGACGAATACGTGGTAATTCTTACCTATAGCACCTTTAATGGCTTTTTAGAAAAATTCTAAAGCAAAACAACTATGGTGAAGTCAATTAAAATCAATCAATCAATCTCTTTATTTGTCCCCGTAGGAACATTTGTTTGCAGGACAATAAAGTAGGCATTACATCATACACCACAGAGAGAACCTTCAAACATACTGGTAAACACGCACTAATACACTTAACACATAATTTCCCATACCCCGCACCTTACTACCGATTAAATGAGGCATACCAGACCAGCTGAGCATCCTGCCTATTTGGCTTACATGTTTAAAAACTTAATTGCTTGAGGCACAAATGAAGATTTAGATCTATTTTTGGTAAATAGATTGAGGCAATATCGTCGCCCAGATGGCAGCAGTTCAAATGAAGAGGCAAGGGGGTGCGTCTTGTCTCCCACATTGGTTTTTGCCTTGTTTATTATTCTTTCCCAATAAATAAATTCCATACTTGATAACTTGATCCCTAATAGTTTACTGCCCGTTGTTACTGTTTTTCTTACAGACTTTTTCTGTGCCTCAGTAGCATTACCAAACCAGCAAATGATGCAAAGGCCAAGACACTTTCAATAAAAGAACAATAAAACATCTGAAGCATTTGGTTGTGGACATTAAAAGATTTCTTTAAAAAGTACATTCTTTGTTGTGTCTTTGTGCTTATGAGGTCAGACCACAGATCCTATTTAAGCTTATGGTCGATCACAATGCCAAGATATTTGTAATTTGTAACTGATTTTTTAGAAGCAGGCTTGACTTCTTACACCACTTTAGGAAATAGTCAAGAGCTGGCCCATGCTCCTCCTCATCATCATATAGTAGGCTTATCAAGGCAGTATCATCTGCATACTAATAAGATGCCTGTTTGGGAAAGTGCTGGTGCAAGAAGTTCCTGTCATGAGTTGCTGCTAAGAAAATCAACAATCCATAAAATCAAGCTAGTTTCAAGTGAAAATTCTGAGACCAATCTATCTGCCAAGATACTGGGCTGAATAGTATTAAAAGCAGAGGAAAAGTCCACAAATAAAATCTTGGCTTGGGTCTTTGGTTTCTCAAAGTGAGTGTGCAATAAGTGCAAAAGTGTCACAATGGCATCTTCAACTCCCCTGGAGGCCTGATAGGCAAATTGCAAGGGGTCCATGAGGTGCTGAGATTCAGATACAATGCACCTCTTCACTAGACGCTCAAAGCACTTCATGACCAGCGATGTTAGTGCAATTGGTCGAAAGTCAGTTGGTCCAGTGGGTCGCTGAATTTCTGTGTTGGGACCTTGTGAAGGTTAAAGGTGCAGTGTGTGATTTTTAGCGGCATCTAGTGGTGAGGTTACGAATTGCAACCAACAAAAGTTAAGGTGGCCGACAAGAAAATATGTCATGGTCTGAGACAGCAGAGCCAGTTCAGCAATGAGATTTCTTTACAAGGATAAATTAAGAAATTATGTTTCTTTAATTATTCAGTAAAACTATATGTTATTGCGAATATTATTGTTACTTGTTCATCATTGTGTCAGTGTTTTATTCGCTGAACTAAGCTTGCTTCCTTGCACGGAGAGCAACATAGTAACAAAACGCGTTTGTCCGTTTAGGGCTACGGTAAAAAACATGACGACACAATATGTCGACCTCCATAGAAGGGGGTGCCCGCGGTTATGGAGATATAAATGTCTCATTCTAAGGTAATAAAAACATAACGGTTCATTATGCGAGGTCTTTATACACCACTGAAAACATAGCTTTAAAAGAGGATCTGAAGAGGTCAGTGAACACTGGTGCTAGCTGTTCAGCACAGTGTTTTATGACCCTTCCACATGTGGAAGTTTTGGGCCAAATGGGCCAAGTTGTGGTAAATTACATATAATAGCCTGACTATAGGCTATTTCATTAAATAGAAAGTTGAACCAATATTTCATTAAAAAATGCACTTAAAAATGAACTGATCATGTTGTGTGTGTTTCTGTGCATTCGTGTCTTTTGTGTGCATGTATGTGTATGCTTGTCAAACATTTTGTTAAAGATTAGAACATCACAAAAAAAAACCCACTAACATTTCCTGTAGCACCCCTCATTCTGTCATTTTGCGTGTCCTCCTGCCATACTGTCTATGCAATTATTTTTTAAAGATATCTAGACATAAAACCTATGTTCTCACTCAGTTGCTGTGTAAGTGTGTGTGTGTGTGTGTGTGTGTGTGTGTGTGTGCAGCCCATTTTAGCTGAAAACTGTGGACCATTTTAGCTAAACATGCCATTTCTATACCTTAAATGACTCCTTTCACAAAAATCTAAGTTTCTTTTTTAAATTAAACTTTTTGATTTGAAAGAACATGTCAAAACATTGTTCATAAACCTTTTCTTTGTTGGTAAGCTTACTTATAAGTGTATATTATTATTATTATTTTTTTTATAAATCATGAACAACTGGAAAAGTCATTCGGCCTTAAATAATATTGTTCTGAACCTCTGACATAACATATACTTGACCTGAATATGTTTAAACTCTAATTACATTCTAAATCATAGAAAAAAGGCACATATTTAGCATTAATACACAGTTTATGTCTGAGAACTTCTATGTAATGTCAAAGAGTTCTGGCACTGATCCAGCATACACAGGCCAAACAGAACAAGATTAATGGACCATGCAGCTTCAAATATGACCATAGCTGGTCTGAAGTTTCTTTTACCTAAAATGAATGTGTTAATATCCAGGGTATGATAAGAATTCTGAAGCTGGCAAAGCTTGTGTTGTCTTTTCTAAGCCAAAGAGGAAATCTAGCTCCCCACCCTGTGTCCTTAAAAGTCTCCTCTTAAATGGTGTGTGTCCTTTGCTTATCCTTGCTCTCATTCCCAGCATTACACAGAAATGACAACAAGTTCATTAATATAGCTCGTTGTCCTTTATGTGAATGTATGAGCTGAATGAAACTAGAGCAGTGGAGGGAATCACAGGCCTTGACTGATGGTTATCGGTTGTATGAAACTTACCTCTAGGTGGCACTATAGCATCAGTTTTCATTTACACCCAAACCACAGACAACAAAAGGACTTTAGTTTGGTCCTTTTTTCTTTATTGTTTTCTCATTATCAGCGTCATTACAAAATATACACCGTAATAGACCTAAACATTATTTTGATTATATTATATACATAGGCGTTGCTTTTAAATGAGATTCCAGTCAAGCCAGGAATATATACATGCGCTTAATGCTAATTAGAGATTATTGTCTTTTAAATATAGCCTAACTCTGACTCATAGGCTATGTATTTTGGTCTAAACAATACTTGCTCCGACGTAAACCCTGCTGTACAAAACCATATTAATGAAGATTAATATTAAGTGCTTCTTCATAGTGATTCCACTGTCTGCACAAAAGCTTAATTGTTGGCTCATGTGTAGATGAGGTATTTTAACAATATACCATCAGTCATCAGTCATTTTGTTTGTTGCGGTGCTTGTTTATGGATTTAAATGGACATAACTGGCCTTTGTATCCCATAGTTCACTCCTTATAGGACTCTGTGTGAAGTTCCTCACGGTCTGTTGTCAGGCAGGGTGAAGCTGAAACAGGAGAAGATCTGCCCAACAGCCAGAGCCGGGGACTGAGACCTGAATATCTGGGGCAAGTTCCACAAACACTCGCTCAATTGTGTCCAGCCATCAGCGGTTAATGAGCGATGAAGTTATGGAAGTCATATGCTTCTGCAGTCACATGGAAGGAGGGAAAGAAGAGGGGTTTTAATTTCACGTCTGCTTGTTTACTTCCTCTGAGAGCATCTTGAAATTGTAGACAATGATCGTACTTGTTTGAGTTTTTCTTTTAAATCTTTGAGCATGGGGTGTTCTTTATCTATCACTATAAAGTGGCTGATGGAACCTGAAAAACAAAAAACTAACTTCAACTTCTGTATTTATACAGGCCGCGTAAAGATAATACTAATGACGGAAAGGGGTATCTAAACATGCTTTAACCATGATACCTACCTTTTGCCACTTGTAAATCAATCATCTTTGCAGAACTTTTTGTAGTCTGGCACAGTATATTGATAGATTTTACACAAATATCTCAAAATACAGTGTCCTCAAAATGTTTGATAAAAAGAAACCGTCTTTCCTCTCAACTGTTCTTTTCTTTGCAGCAGGCAGTCCCAAGTTGTATTTAGTGAATCTACACTACCATTCAAAAGTTTGGGTCAGTAAGGATTTTTTAATTTTTAAAATAAATGTTAATATGTTTTAAAATGGTGTTTATTCCTGTGTGTGATGACAAAACTGAATTTTCAGCATCAGTCTTCAGTGTCACATGATCCTTCAGAAATCTTTCTAATATGTTGATTTGCTGCTCAAGAAACATTTCTTATTATTATCAATATTGAAAACAGTTGTGCTGGATATTTTTTGGAAACCATAATATATTTTTCTAGTACTCTTTGACATATGTTCAAAAGAACAGCATTTATTTGAAATGGAAATCTTTTGTAATACAATAAATCTCTTTACTGTCACTTTTGATCAATTTAATGGATCTTTGCTGAATAATGGTATTCAATTATTTAATAAAACAATCTTTTGAACACATGATTTATGCCAGTTCCCCTCAAAATCACACAGAATAACTAATTATCATCATGGAAATGTTGCATCTGTCGATAAAAGTATCACATGTATCTTTTCACATGTATCACATCTTCTTTTTCTATAGAAAAAGAAAAAGTATACATTTTTAAACCCAACAAACTGCTAAAGCTAATGCAGTGAATTTCATTTTTAAATATTCTAGGGCTTTCCCAGGACAACACACGGGAAAGGCCACATACAAAGATGATCATAACTTAGAAACAATTGTGCAATTGTCCCATTAACCTGGATTCAATTGTCGGTTAACTAGAAAAAAAGTGATCAGTTGACTTAACTTAAAAAAAGTAAAGTAAATACTTGCATAATTGAAACCATGCGTAATTGAAAATATCAAGTTAGGTGAACTTGACAATTCCACTGATTGGGTTTCATAACAATGGGTTTCATCACTTTTTAAAAGTTAAGTCAACTAATCACTTTTTACATAAATATTACAATCTGACCCTTTAACCTGTAGCTGCTAGGAGAGGAGAGCAGGAAGGTCTCTGGTGGCTTCTTCTGAACACTTGGAATCAAGAGATCACAAAGATTGTGTTAGTAATAATGTCTTCCAACAGATAATAAATGAAACATTTAGAAACATCCAGTATACAAAACATGAGTGGTGACCAACTTCTTTAAGATGGTAATAAAGCGCTGTAATATTACCACAGTTTCACCAGGGGTGTAATTGCTTCTCTTTGAAAAGCACTGTTTAATTTAGTTCCCATGTGTAATCCAGTCTAGATGATCACCTTCATAGCAAGCCATATAATTACTCTCAAGGTTTAATGACCTGCACTCAAACATCTCAGATTGTATCAGTGGGTTTATTTGGAGCTTGGCATTAGTATACCCTTAAAAAAACATACAACATTCAGCATTCCTCATATCCTTCCAGAAAAGGGCTTTAAACTCTACTTTTGACAGTCTAGAAAGCATTATGATCACACGATAAGGTTTACCAGGGCTTAATTGGTGTAAGATGATAGCATATTGCTGTGGCTTTCACACCCTGAGAGATGGATCTAATTGAAGTCTCTGGAGAACCCAGCTAGCATATGGAGCTCCTCTAACTGTTTCCCACCTGGCAACTGGCGGAAGGAAAAAATCCCTAGCTGTTTTTTGGTCCCAGACCCTAAGCAACAGCCCAATGAGTATGGTGTGTGTATCAGCTGACCTGTAGTCTCATGACTTTAGTTAACATTTTCCTTTTTTTTTCTCCTGTGATTATTTGCCAGTAAAGTCAACATTTCGATTATAATTGTATTTTTTCATGTATTTTCCATCCATTTTGTTCAAATTGCAAGACTGTTAGGATGGTTTGTGTGAATGAACGTTTGTTTTGGTGTGCTGTTGGTCCAACATGCTATATACTGCTAGTTCAGTGAAGCCAGTCGTTTACTAGATGAGCTTTTATTCAATTAATTGTTGCCTCTTTGCAACACATGCCTTTGGAAGCAAATTCTTCACAAAAACACAAAAAAGATTGCGGTAGCTTGAGGTAATCTGTATTTTGTACTACAATATTTAATGATTGTAAAAACAACTACACAGGGGGGAGAGTGGGGTAAGATTTGCCAGTTGGTAAGTTGACCCACCCCCTTTATCTTGGCAACTGTAAACTTTTCGTGTCATGTGACCAAACATTCAGGAATATATTTTGGAACAACCCATAATTTCTGCCAGACGAAAAGGATAAACACATACATGGGAGGAGAGAAAGGTACCCATTTCCGTTTTTAGCTTGTCAAAAAGGTACATAAAAGGAAATTTGTCCAGGTCTAAAAATATATGATCCATATTGGTGATTTAGCAATGCCAAGAACCTTTTGACTAAAATGTTTATTAGTTTCAGAGACATTTATTTGTTCATTCCAATTCATTTAATTTTACTCTAGAAACACTCAAACAATTAAAGGTATTGAAATTTCCACTTCATTTGGCTGGTTTTATGTTTATGTTAGCTTTAAGAAAAGAAATATTATTTGTAAAAGGACATTTGATTATTAAAGTAGTTTTTAAAATAGGTAAATTATAAAAATTTAATAATAACATATAGGCCTAATTATAAATTATATAATTATAACTAATATATATATATATATATATATATATATATATATATATATATATAATAACATATAGGCCTAATTATAAATAACATAAATTAAATAATTATGTAAGTGCAAGGTTTCTCTAAAGGTATAAATGCACAATGCAATGTTTTGAACATTGGACAGTCTATCTTGAAAATGAAAAGAAAAACGACATACAAAGTGATTGTAAAAAAAAAACTGTAAATTAGACAAAAACACAATTTATAAAGACACTCAAAGAAAAAGAAAGAAAGAAAGAAAGAAAGAAAGAAAATGTAAGATATAGATAGATAGATAGATGTAAAAATTACTTGGATCTGTGATTGATTCTTTCATTTGATTTGAGTGTTGAGAGTAATGTCTGGACTTGTAGCACACAGTGAATCTTTTTTTAACAAGTTGCTGTTTCTCCGGGAGCATTGACTCAAGTCTTGACCTGTCTCATCTGTTTCAGTCTAAAAAGTCTTCTCTGGCCCTGTTATATAAACATGTAAATGAAAGACAGGGAAGTGCTAACTGATCCATAACTGCCCAATGTCTTTACAAATATTGCACACACTGTCATGTATACAGTATTTATACGCATCTTGTCCTTCACTTTGAAACTTTAAATCCATTTGGTGGGCTGAAACACTGAGGATGTGACTCAGAAAAAAAAGACATGTGCACTGGCTTCCTTTCTCATTTCCCCTTGAAAAAGGCCCAAGACACAGCAGCCACAAGAGCACACAGCAAGTAAATCTTCAAGGACTACCACTTGGGAATCATCGCAGCGAGATTCCCCTGAAACCCGAAGACTTCTAACAGCTCCTAGCTGCGAATGCAGATAAGAAAAAATGGCAGAGATGAGACAAACATGCTAGCAAATGAATATCAGATGACTGCCAGCCACCTTAATGCATGAAGCTAGGCTCAGCTTTTATTCACAATAGACATTCATTCATTTGGTTTGGCTGTGAGGGGGTGGCATGTGGTTTTAGTTAAGAGCTGAACTGCTTGGACCGCTCGCTACAGCTTTGTCTAATGTGTGTGTGTCTCTCTTGATTCTTGCTGACCCCATGACTCATGACAGCATGCTATGCTCCTCTCCAACACAACAGGAGCATTACAGATACTATGAATGCAGACTAATGGTTTGCCACGCGGTAATACCCCCGCAGGAAGAGGATGCATGGATCATAAAATTTAAGTCTTGCAAGGCAATAGTCGACAATAGAGCCAGTCAGCATTTTCCTCAGCACCCCCCTGATCTCTTTAATAGATCAAGGGAATCAAAACACCTCTCAGTAGATAACTTCACTTGTACTGCAGTTGACATGTATTTCTTTATGTAATATAGTGAGATGTTGAGCTCAGTCAGGATGGCATTTTCACCATAGCATTTTGAAATGTCTTTAAAGGAACAGTACAAGTTAAGCTCACTCAACAGCATTCAACAACCATCATTTCATCTCGTCCATCCCTTTCTTTAAAAAAAGAGGCAAAAATGAAGGCACTTACAATGAAAGTCTAAATGAAGACCATTTTTTTTGTTGAAAATTTGAAAGCAGTAAATTACCTTATAATTGTAATGGTTATACTTTTTATAAAGGCACTTATTTTAATTCTTATGTTAAAACTTGTATAGCTGTAAAGCTGTTTTGTAAAGATATTTTTTTAAATATATGGAAATAAGCTATACACAGAAGAAATGAATAAGCTATTTTTTTCACAAATATTATGTTAACACTCAAATTGTTAATGTCTTGTGGCTTTCCTATTAAAACAGTATTTTAATGTTTTTGGCCCCATTCACTTCCACTATAACACTGTGACACAGATTTTTGCCTTTTTTTCCCTTTAAAAAAAAGGAGGAACAAAGTTCATTTTTGTGGTAATCAACATTATGCGACAAATGCTGTGTAGATTGTCCTGAACCTGGAATATTCCTTTAATATTTATATTGCAATGATGCTCCCTGTGAATAAAAACCCCTGCCATTGACTATAGTGAAATAAGATGTTTACAGCAGCAGTCAGAAGCAAATTTGCTGTATTACAGGAGCATGTAGCCAGTGTGTGATGGGCTCGTGATAACCACAAAGGCAGTGTAGCCAGCCAAAGAGCATGATCAATTATTGAGCCCACTGGCAAATCAAAACAACAAAACCAGCATTGTCAGGTCTGTAATCTCTGTTAAATGCTCACCAGATGGCAAGCCATCTTTAATAGCTTGTTTGGTAAAAAATGCACATTTTTGAAATACAGTTAATGGTCATGTTATCTCTTTTGTGATGGCAAACTAACTTTTGGGCTTGCCATTAACAAACAAGACAATAAAAATAGAGAAGATGTTTTAAGTCAGCATTGTCACTAAAAGCAGCAAAGCTATAAGTATAACTACATTTCTCAGTAGTGAGATGGCAGGATCGCTATTTTCAAAATCAAGTTTTTCATAACAAAGCTAAGTAGCGGTAGCATATGGCTAGAATGCCACATTTTTCTTGATAACATTTCAGCAATAAGACGTCTGTTCAGTATTCGCTTTGGGCTGTTTAGTGAAGTCAGAAAACCGAAAAATTACCCTTTCGAATATTAACTATAAACTTTTATTAGGCATAACATTTTTCTAATTCTAATTCTCTGTATCCACCTTATTTTTTTAAAACAACTGAAAAATAATGCCCACCTTTGCTTTGAGTTTAAGCGTTTAACAGATCTAATGCATTCAAGGTTCTTGTCATCGGTCCAGATGATAAAAGCAACCCCTGAGCCCTCCAACCAATGGCGCCATGTCTCCAAGGCCACCTTGACTCTGAGAGAACCGCACCAACGCGCCGACCTCCACCATAAACTGATGAGAGGGGTCAGGGGCATAAACTATCGAGGTTAGAAAAGGCAGGTTTGGCTGCACTGGACCAAATGAACGTCGTCTTGGTGGAGGTCATGGTAGTCAGAAGGAGAAAGTATCAATATGAAGAAGGAGAAAATATCAATATGTCATCCAGGTACACATAAATGAACTGATTGACCATAGCCGCTTTTCCACTGCCGAACGGTTCTTAGAATGGTAAAGAACAGTTCCAGTTGTGTTTCCACTTGAGCCTGGTATGGCACGGCACGATAACAAACCGTTCACGCCCCGGAATTCTCAGCATGGTTAGCTAATCGTGCCGAACCGTGCTGGTAGAATCCATGAAGTGACGTCGCCACTCAGGATTGGCCACTTGTCTGTTGCTTGGCTACCAGTTTTTCTGTAGCTGGTTAAACACGCTGTTTGAGTGAAGTAAACAAAGCAATAATAAAATTAAAAGCAATAGCAGATCATTCTCCATAACTCGTCGCTATTTAAATCTCATATCATCAGTAAACCGTTGCGTTACCAAGGCAACGACTGACGCGTTAGTATTACATTCCAAAGAGCGGCCACTATCAGCCCCACAGTGGAAAATGAAACCGTAACATACATGCTGGCATTGACTAGTGCCTGGAAGACTATGGGGCGTTGGATAACCCGAACGACACAACCAAATATTAAAAATGCGCCCTGGGCGTATTAAACGCAGTCTTGCACACATCCTCCTCCCGGACGCAGACCAAATTATAGGCGCTGCGAAGGTCCAACCTCATGAAAAAAGAGGCTACCAGCAGATGCTCGAAGCCAAAGACGTCAATGGCAAAGGATAAGTATTCAGCCTCCGATAGTCTATTTAAGGTTGCAGGGAAACAACCATCTTTTCCACGAAGAAGAACCCCAGATCTGCAGGGGAAGAGGAAGGGCAGATGAGTTTGGCTACCAAAGAATCAGAAATATATTTCTCCATGTCCTCCCTCTCTGAAGTGGAGACATACCTGGAAATAAGTCTATAGGGTCATAGGGAAAGTGTGGAGTAAGAGAAGCAGCTCTTGACTTACTGAACACCCCCTTCAGGTCAAGGTGCTCCTTGGGCACGTCAGACAGCCCCAAAGGTTCATCCTGCAACACAGAACAAGACACAGGGGAGCACACAGACAACCGATAAGAAGCATGACCATAATCGCTCCAGGATAACACAGTATTCAGAGACCAGTTGATGTAAGGAATATGGAGCCTGACCCAGGGATGTCCAAGAACCACCAGGACAAGAAGAGAGTCAAGCTTAAACCGTACCTGTTCTGTATGATTGTCAGAGATGGTTAGACTCACGGCGGAGTAAAATGGAATAGGGAGGGTAGGGACTAAAATAGGTTGAATTAAAGGAATAATGGGGATCTTGAGTTGGCGGACTAATGTTAAGTCCCAAAAATTTCCTTTAGACCAGAGTCGAAGAGAGCATAAAAGGAATGGTGAGATTCAGTCCATTGCAGTCCTGCTACTCTGGAGTCCATTGCTAATCTGACTACCGCCTGTCAGTAACCTTGTTTCTACAGACAGGTGTTGGCTTTTACTGGATAGTGAGCCCCGATATGTCCGGTAGCACTAAAGTACAAAGTCCATGAGCCTTTCGTCATTCCTTCTCCTTCTGAAAGAGATGAGTTCTGCCCACCTGCATGGTTTCCAGATCTGAGTCGGAGCTGACCATAGCATTGGGGATGGGCTGAAAGTAGTCCACAGTCTCTGGAGCAAATCCTTGCTTAGAACAACCCATGCAGGGCAATGTCCCACTGCACTTCCTCGTTCCAGTTGCTTTCTGCAGCCAGTGTGCAAATCTCAATAGAATAATCCATCACAGATTGATTACCTTTGCGTAGCTCTGCCAGCACACTTCTCTACTGGAGACAACGCGGGCAAAAACCATCTTGAGTTCCTCCGAGAAAGACTGTAATGAGGAGCAGTACTGATGTTTCCCTTCACACACACCAGTTACCCATTGAACCACTCGACCAGCCAGTAGCGTAATAAATAGAGCCACTTTAGACTCCTCAGAGGGAAATGCAGATGGCTGGAGAGCAGAAAACAGAGAACACTTAGCCAAAATGGATTAAACAAATGTAGCTCACCAGAATAGGCTGCTGGTGGTGGTAGTCAAGGTTCGCTGTGATGAGCTGGCAGGTCTCCAGTGGGGGAAACTGACGGTGGGTTAGGCGAAGTGGGCAGGTTCACAGTCTCGGTTTCAGTTGCTGGAACTGGGCAGACAACTCGGCAACCAGCACTACCAAATCAGAACATTTAGACCCGCCACCATGATTTGTTCCTTTTGGCGTTCCATATATGGAACAAAATAGCTAGCCAAATGTCTCTCAATTCAGAAGCACTAACTGTATCCATCCTGGTCAGATCGTTATGTCAGGGAAAATCACGTGCAGGATCCAATTGAAAGTGCAATCAATAAGGTGCTTATTAAACATAAAAATAAACACAGGGAAAATAACACAGAATGGTCAGACATTGTAGAGAAACGATGACGAGGTAACAGGCTTTGGCAGCATGATGCAAACTGCAATGGACTGGAGAAGCAAACTGCAGACCGGTAGAACCACAGAGAAATCCAGGAGCAGAGAAGGCAACAGGTGATCCAAAACACAAACGAGGAAAGCAAAACTGAAAACAACATAAAAAAACTTCGGGCAAACAAAGAAATGCCAGGACGTTAGAGTTGTGACGTTCGTGAACGAACCGATTCTTTTGAACGGCTCATAAACATGAACGATGGGAGCCGAGTCACGGCTGGAGGGGAGCCGTTCTTTCTGTCGTTCTTTTTTTCCTATGCGTGTTTCACACAGATGCACACAAATTAGCTCCTCAGTTATAGGGGAAGGGGCGCACCCAGCGCAGGGGTACTACTGCCTAACAGCATGATGATAGTAGTTGTGCATGCGCGCCCATCCTTTACGTGAGTACTCCAATGGAAAAAAAAACCTACGTGCCTTTGTCATTGGGTAGGAGCGGAGCCAATGACTTGTGCGCGCTGCCGTCAAGCTGGCTTCTTAAAACTGACTAAATATTTAAAAAGAGCCAAAAGAGATTTTTTAATCAAAATGTTCTTGTGTGATAACAATGTTCTTGTGTGGAAGTGTTACTGTTTGTAGTAAAAGCTGTTTTGCACAGAAATTCATTGCAGCCGGCTTTGTTTTTTATGTTTATTTGTGAGTAGGTATTGTATGAATAACATAAGTCAACATAGCTCTACACATACACACACTTTGTACTAAAGGTGAATCCAAAATAGTGATGTCACTTTCTAAACAGAGGGATGTTGTGCAACCCTATGGTATATAGTCCACACATGACAAATGAGGTAATAATCTATATTTCAGAAAAATTCAAACTCAGATATTGGTGTGTGATATCTGAGTTTAAATTATTTGACTACAAATCTCACCTCATCATTCCTCCCAGTGATTATTTCCAGGATAAACTGAGATGCCCTCAAGCTGGCTTCTTAAAACTGATTAAATATTTAAAAAGAGCCAAAAGAGCCGTTCTTTTGAACGGCTCTTTGTAAGGAACGGATCGCCAAGATCCGGATCCCCTCAAAGAGCCATAAATCCCATCACTACAGGACGTGAGCAAACAATGATCTGTCAAGGAATGACTTGGAGTATATACAGGTGCTGGTCATATAATTAGAATATCATCAAAAAGTTGATTTATTTCAGTAATTCCATTCAAAAAGTGAAACTTGGATATTATATTCATTCATAACACACAGACTGATATATTTCAAATGTTTATTTCATTTAATCGTGATTATGAAAACAGACAACTAATGAAAATCGCAAATTCAGTATCTCCGAAAATTAAAATATTACTTAAGACCAATACAAAAAAATGATTTTTTTAAATGTTGGCCAACTGAAAAGTATGAACATGAAAAGTATGAGCATGTCCAGCACTCAATACTTAGTTGGGGCTCCTTTTGCCTGAATTACTGCAGCAATGCGGCGTGGCATGGAGTCGATCAGTCTGTGGCACGGCTCAGGTGTTATGAGAGCCCAGGTTGCTCTGATAGTGGCCTTCAGCTCTTCTGCATTGTTGGGTCTGGCGTATCGCATCTTCCTCTTCACAATACCCCATAGATTTTCTATAGGGTTATGGTCAGGCGAGTTTGCTGGCGAATTAAGAACAGGGATACCATGGTCCTTAAACCAGGTACTGGTAGCTTTAGCACTGTGTGCAGGTGCCAAGTCCTGTTGGAAAATGAAATCTGCATCTCCATAAAGTTGGTCAGCAGCAGGAATCATGAAGTGGTCTAAAATGTCCTGGTAGACGGCTGCGTTGACCTTGGACCTCAGAAAACACAGTGGACCAACATCAGCAGATGACATGGCACTCCAAACCATCACTGACTGTGGACACTTTACACTGGACTTCAAGCAACGTGGATTCTGTGCCTCTCCTCTCTTCCTCCAGACTCTGGGACCTTGATTTCCAAAGGAAAGCAAAATTTATTTTCATCTGAGAACATAACTTTGGACCACTCAGCAGCAGTCCAGTCCTTTTTGTCTTTAGCACAGGCGAGACACTTCTGATGCTGTCTTGTTCAAGAGTGGCTTGACACAAGGAATGCGACAGCTGAAACCCTTGTCTTGCATTCGTCTGTGCGTATGTGGTTCTTGAAGCACTGACTCCAGCTGCAGTCCACTCTTTGTGAATCACTCCCACATTTTTGAATGGGTTTTGTTTCACAATCCTCTCCAATGTGCGGTTATCCCTATTGCTTGTACACTTTTTTCTACACATCTTTTCCTTCCCCTCGCCTCTCTATTAATGTGCTTGGACACAGAGCTCTGTGAACAGCCAGCCTCTTTACCAATGACCTTTTGTGTCTTGCCCTCCTTGTGCAAGATGTCAATGGTCGTCTTTTGGACAGCTGTCAAGTCAGCAGTCTTCCCCATGATTGTGTAGCCTACAGAATTAGACTGAGAGACCATTTAAAGGCCTTTGCAGGTGTTTTGAGTTAATTAGCTGATTAGACTGTGGCACCAGGTGTCTTCAATATTGAACCTTTTCACAATATTCTAATTTTCTGAGATACGGATTTTGGGGTTTTCATTAGTTGTCAGTTATAATCATGAAAATTAAAAGGAATGAACACTTGAAATATATCAGTCTGTGTGTAATGAATGAATATAATATCCAAATTTTACTTTTTGAATGGAATTACTGAAATCAACTTTTTGATGATATTCTATTTATATGACCAGCACCTGTATATGTGATGAAGAATGACAAACCTGTGCAATTGACCTGATTAGCTCATCAGTGCAATGAGTTACCCTAGCAACGGTGATGCCAACCAGGCCAAGGAGGGAAACAAAATAAAGACGCACCCGTGAACCGTGACATATTCTGAATAATCAGCTAAATTACATCAAATTGAAATTGAAAGACTTAAGCTGCATATTGATCAGTCTCAGATATAGATATCCTCCAGGGGAGGTCTCATGCTCTCTGATGACATGCACGTTTTCTGTTCAAACTTTCTGCTGATTTCTAAATATAACTGTAGGGCAAGAAACGGTAAACATATTCCTCTTGCGTTGCGCAAGGACAACTTGTCACGTGTGCTCTTTCTATATATCTTACCCTGCTGGTATTTCTACAAATCATTGGTGCACCAGCAGAAGAATTATTGCATGTTTATATCTTGACGTTTAAGATATACCTATTAACATTTACAGTGCAACAGTCATATTAATGGTGTATATTTCCTACTTCTTATTGTTTGTTTGTTTTTATGAAGATATCTGCATGCATGAATTACTTCTTTCATTATGTCGGCTGATTGAGGGCCTATCCAATGCACCGTATGAACTGTACATAAATGTTTTACAGTACTATTGTGAGCCATACTGATGATTTGGTTTTTTACATTAGTTTTTAAATAAATGTAATAATTGCATTCTCATGTCATCGTTTTGAGACAAGTTTGTTTCCCAATGGATTCAGTTCATTTTGTTCAAAACTCTCAATGTCTGATATTCTGTTAACTAACACTCTAAAAAATGCGGAGTTGTTTCAACCCAACTTTAGATCAAATATGGCAACATTTTACTTACACTTTTAACCCAACATTTGGGGTTGTCCATATTTGACCCAACCATTTTTTGGAGTGCATATTGAAAAAAATGACAATTTTGTAAATTTCAAAATAAGATTTATTCTATATAGTCTATCACATTAAATACGTATCATTTTTTAATCCGTTAAATTAAATACCCTATAGTGCTGAAACTAAAGACAGGTGATGTTTACAAAACATAAATCTTTTTTGTATAACCCTGCAGCTTTGCCCCAAGAAAAAGAGTGAGAGATGTAGATTACAGAAGAGATGAACACTTTTTGCTGCCTGTTTCCAAAGTAACAAGCATAATAAAAATCATAATAAAAATCATGGAATAACAGACACAAGCTGTGAGTTCTCACATTATTCTCTAAACCAACACTTCTCAAGAGGTTCACTTGTTTAAGCAAATGATACGATCTTTTAATGAGTTCACAGTCTTTTAAAATTAAGCTAATATAATGGTTTAGTTGATAATAAGATATAAATGGACTTTTCTACTTTTATCAAATAATTGAAACTGACAGTGGTGACAGATCCATGCAGAAACAATGACTTTACTGCTAACAAGCTTAACTTCTCTTTGTGTACAATAAATAAAACAAGCACAAACATGGGGGGTCGGGGGGAACACATGACATTTTGACAGATTCTCCATTTTAAGAAGTGAGAAGGCTCTTTTTGTCAGGGCAAGATTCTACATGGGGTTTTTGACAACCCAAACCATTTCATGTAAGACTGTTAATGTGAACTGCCAACTCAGCACAAATGGCTCTCCAGTGCATTCTTTAAAACTGATTCAGAGGCTCTAATGACGTCAAAAGAAACAATAAGCAAATGACTTTGCAAGAAATTTAACACTATGTTTAAGAGAGATTTCAAGATCTTTGACAGATTTTATTACTTTAAATACACTCTTAAAAATAAAGGTTCTTTTTTTTGGCATTTACGGTGACGTAAAGAATTTAACAATTATGGAACCTTACCATTACACAAAATGTTCTTAGTGAAAAAAGGGGTTCTTTAGATTTTAAAAATGTCCCACAAAGAAAAAAATAAAAGGTTTTAGCATTAAAAGGTTATTTGGAGAACCCAAAATAATTTCTCTATCACGGCAAAAATCCCCTTTTGGAATCTTTATTTCAAAGAATATACACTAAAAAGTAGCAGGAAATAATTTTTTGCTCTCACTGTTTGCTTTCTAATTTATAGCAATCGACATTAAAATACAGAAATATGCGCCACTGAAGTCGATTACGGTTACAGACACAACTTTTGTCATGTGAAGTGAGTTCAGTGAGGAAGGATGAACTGTTGGCTCTGTGGGGTGTCAATAATTACTTTCCCATCTGAAACTCTCCCTCTCTCCTATTACCATGAGTTGAGCCGTAACAGAGCCACAGAACAGAGAAAGCACCACAGCTAATTCCAGCAGGACTTGTGCCCAATGCCCAGAGACTTTAAAGACCCGCAAGCCAAAATGCCTGCAAATGTAATGTAACTATATAGCGATTATCAACCATAAAGCATTTAATGCTAATAAAGATGACTAAAAATAGACACAGTATGTGAAAATTTACTACTTAATATTTCCAAGTTTTGTAGTTTGGCAAAGCATAACAAAACTATCCCCTACTCACATGTGGCATTAGGCTCTTCACATTCTTGGAATCACATCCTGTTCCCTCAACTAGCAATAGATCCCTTGTTCTTATAATAACATGGCATGATATGTTTTTAGTGCGCTAAAAGATCACTAAAAGGAGTTGCTTTAGCTTTTTCCATTTGTTATTGATCTGACATGAAAATATCTTAGTTATGGCTTCTTGCCATATAAATTCCCAAATTATTTACATGAAGCATACCAGCATTATTCCTATCTATTTGTTCATTTTTGTCAGCATTAGCTCTGGGCAGCGTCTCATAATTAAATCAAGATTGACGTGAATGAATACTGCGGAGTGTCAAACTCATAACCATTCATGAGCAGCATTTTTTGAAACAACAGACAAATCATTTCCATAGAGATTTACTTGGACTTTAGAAACTCCTTTGGTGCTTGACTGTTCTGTCTGTTTGAGCGACCCTCAGGGGACGGTCCCATTATATATGTTTTAGCAAGAAGATCAAACTGTGCATGACAGAAAATGGAGCCCGAAATGAAACCAGATTGTTGCCACCATCAGCTGGATGGCAGAACACTTGAGTAGATGCAGCAGATGCTTAAGGCATTTAGAGAGCTGCCTTCGGTGCAGCACCACATAATTGAGCACCAAACATAATATGGGATATTCCCCAATGAATGTAAGATGTGGCTTTAGCAATGTCCATTTATGTAAGTGTAGGCAGACATGTTCTGTGGCCATCAGTCGTTTGGAATACACAACTCTTTCAATGACAACATATGCATGTAAACATCCAATTTCTAAATGGTGATCAGTGCAAGAGCAATAAGGATTTTTAGGGGCATTATGATGGTGAAACTGAAACACAAGTGCCCCCAAAAGCCCCTCATTCTCCCTGCGGCATTACATTGCAATTCAGTCCAATGTACATTGCAATTTCAGACCATATGCATTTGCAAACACACAGAGTTGATTTTGTGACTAATGTATATACAGAACTTTTATGCAATAAAACCATTTGCCTCACTAATGTAATTCAATTGAGAACCTGTAATTGATACAGTTGATGAAGAAATAACTTTAAGTTTAACTATTTACTCTTGTCAAGCTGTGAGAGTGTGTCCCAGAAGCGGGACTTTGCGGGCCAGTTGGATTAACATCAATACTCATCTTGCCCTCAAAGTCCCGTCACTGAATTCACAATACATTTATATATTCAAACATCAACAGCTAATAACTTTAACACACCATTAAACTAAGACTAAAGCATTCATTTTCTCTATAACTTACAACCTCTGATCATCTGGTTGATGTGGCAAATACTAACCACATTAATTGTAATATCTTAAAGCTGTATATTACTGCCACATGCATAACTTACTCATATCTGACTGATAACAATACATGTACTTCCTGATTGTAACAGTGAAACATGCTTTTTCAGTGACACTGCTTTGAAACAAAATGTATTGTAAGAAGCACTAAACTTGTATTGAATTAAATTGAATATGACAAATGACACGCATGGTAATTAATTTGACATTTTCAGGCTTGTTTTTAAGACATGATCACAAATAAAAAGCAAGTGACCTTCTTGAGTCATGGCTTCAATTGAAAATGTTACACATATGCAGTAATTACAGTGGCTACAAGAGCTAGGCTATCGCATGAACTTCAGTTTTTCAAGCATATGGTTTAAGGAAGGCATTAAAAAGCTTTTTAAAACCCTATCCGACCTATTAAGAGCTTTTTGTTGGGAGACAACTGGGCGTTATTTGAGTCCCAGACAGTGTGTTCGACTCCCTGGAGAGTTCAGGTACTCTCTCAGACACAATCTGTCTGCCTCTGTCGGGAAGCAACATCCGCGAAAAGAAGCGATACGCACAATGTCATGCTGTTGCTTAAAAAGACACATTACATACAACATCTCTATCTGTCCCCTTTTAAATGCAAACGCAAATCCCCATTGTAACGGTTAGTAGCAGAATGTCTATTATGACATAATCAATGGAATTAATAAGTATTCTGCCCGATGCCCCAATTCCGATCACACCTGCCATTAAAAAAGACGCGCAAATACATATCGATGACGATGCAATATCGCTTGAAACTTACCTCGAACGAATAAAGCACTGAGGGTTTGAAAGAAACATCTGTCTGATTTGAATCAGATCTTGTTTCTTTAAGTGCGCGCTATACGTGCTCCTGCTGGTGAGACGAGCAAGCGTCTAGAGGAGCAGACAGACTCTGTGCATGTTAAGATCTCTCTTGCTCGTGCATTGCTTCATGGTCACGCTACTATAAAGCAGGGGCCGTGCAGGGGGAGATGCCATTTTCACCAACACACGCCAATTGTGCGCTAAATTCCGCGTGGACATTCTCGAGTCTAATGATCATCAATGGGTGGCAGTATGTAAAATCACTCACATATGCGAGTGTCATGCTGCCCGATGCTTTTCTTTTGCTTTAAAAGGGAGCGGAGTCAAACACGTGGAACTGGATATGGAGCTGGCAGTTTCTGTTTTCCTAGAAGTCATTTCCAAATATAGAAACAAGGAAGGGACCTTCTTAGAAACCCATGAGCTGCTATGACCGAGTTAACATATTTTCGCTGTTTTGTCAGCTATTCGTCATAGCATCCATCCATTTAGTGTCATTTTGACCGTGATGTCACGTAAGTTAAATGGAAGAACTTGATCAGGCTACATGTATGATGCATTAAGCTTTGCTCTTGCTCTGCCCCGAACATCACAAATATGTCAGACATGATTCAAACGAACGTCTTTAAATACATGAAAATATGTGATTTATTAATCTGCAATCAAACCTGTAGGATTAGAGCACTGCTTTGTTGCTCTCTGCCGCCCTCTTTTGCCGAGCTCGTGACAGTGATTACATTTTAGTGACGTCACACATCATACAACCGCGCTTCCGGGTTCCTCAGACAAGTGGTAGCCTACTGATGATGATGTAATAAGCATTGTTGTTACTTGCTGTTTGTAATATTTTTAATAATATTTTTATTTTATTCAGAATTTACATTTTTTTCTGCCGTGTAACAGGTTGTTGAATACCGCAACATGCCTTAAATAAATAACATATAAAAGTAAATTGAAAATTGAATAGAAAATTGAACATAGGCTACTCAACAGAACTACAAGATGTGGTTGCGTTGTTTAATAGACATTTTACCGCATTATACGAGTAGGATAGGCATTGGTCAGATTTGATAACAGCGCTTTTTATTTCAGGTTCAGCAACTGAACCATTAAAATTATCATTGAGATTATACATTCAGCCTACATGTAGGCTATGCATTTTAGCAGATGCTTTTATCCAAAGGGACTTACAGATGAAGAACATAGCATTCATCAAAGAGCCAACAATCGTTATAGTGTGTGTTTGTGTGTGTCGAATTTAAAGCTCCAAAAAAGTTTAGGAAACGGGTGGCTTCAGTCTGTCACATTTCATTTCCAGCGTCATTTGAAGCTCTAAAAGAAATTCTGGAAGTGACTCCGCCGAGTTTGTTTATACGCGGTGACTTTTACTTTCTGACCCCTGGAATTGACACCTCTGTTGTTATGTTCATTGCTTGTAATGTGACTGAAAAAAAAAAAAAAAACTTAATCTGTTGGGATGGCAGCAAATCTTGAGAAATAACCTGTTCCATCCATCAATCTACTCGAAATTGTCAAGTGATCCAGTCAGAAGACATTGAATAGACCTGGCTAGGGTTAGAGGGTTTGGGCCTTATAGTAGGCTATAGAGTAGACAATTCCTATATGCCCATGTCTTATGTGTTTCATTTCCATGATCTTGAGGCAAACCAACAGTATTTTGTTCACCAAACCCATACATTAGTCTATGTTGTTGAACTGTAATGGACTTAAAAGGCACGGACGGGGTTCGAACCCGCGATCTTCGGTTTACGAGACCGACGCCTTACCACTTGGCCACCGCGCCTGCGCTCTGATGCCATTGTTTTCTATATTTCATATTGAGATACACATAGCATAGCTGTTTCATCCAGGGACACTCGCATCGTAAACAGCATTTAGCGTCTGTGTAGGCTACTGTGTAAATTTTTCGGCAAAGCACACATTACTACCCATGGCTGTTCTGATATTATGAAAACAATGGGTCTTCTTTGATTTTAGCGGGATAACGTTACATATTTGATTTCCTCAGTTCCTCCTGTTTCCTCAGTAATTTGGAGTATGAGCATCCAGATGAAAATGTGTTTAAATGTTATGATTTAGTTAGACTAGTTTAATGCTGTTGGTGTTTACTTATTGTATTAAATGAGTCAATTAAAAGTTAATTTTCGATCATCGATCGAACCAATTCACAAAGCGTTATTTAGTCTGTCAAAGTCAGGTCTCTGTGACATTGAAATTGCATACAACAAACTTTTGACACGTGTAAGTATACAAATAATACACAGAGGCAGTATTTAGCACTTAATTACTTTTGGGAACACTGTTGATAAATAGGTGAGTCGGATGTATCAGTGAATCGCTGTTTTGAACAGCTTGAACCGATTCGCTGAAACGAATCGAACTTCTAAAGGCTGTAAGGCTTAAGCTCATCCAGACCATCCTTCGTGTATCGGATTCGTTTCATCCACCAGGGGAGGCTGTTGAATCGTTGCTTTAGTTATGATGTCAAGCAGGGAGTTTGCCGGGAGTTTGTTGGTGCACTGTCATGATCGTTATGCCCATGATATACTGAGATTTTGTTGACCTGATCATGATCCTGAGCAAAACAACAACAAAAACAACAACAACAACATCTGCACAGATTAAACCTTAGAAATCGGACTGGATTGCTCCAAACAGGTTTGTGAGTTATTCCAAATTTTTGGGAATAAAAAGTGTGTGTGTGTGTGTGTGTGTGTGTGTGTGTGTGTGTATGTAGGCCTAGTGTATGTATGTATATATTGCCTATAATGATATTGCCTTCACATTAATTATATTTTAAAATATATTAAAATAGAAAAAAGTGTTACTGTTTTTTGTGTGTATGTGTTTGTTTTACTGTATTTTTGTTCCAGGAAATGCAGCATTGGTGAGCTAAAGAGACTTTCAAAAACATCTTAATTATTCTAAACTTTTTGACCTGTAGTGTATATATATAACAACATTACAGAAGACATCGACTGGATTTTTGTTAGTGGTCGACTTACAACAATAATAACTTTCATTAATAACATTTAAACATTATTAATGAATTCTAATATAATTTATATATTTATCAATTAAATCCTTTATGTTTTAAAGATGAGTTTACAGAACAAAAGCATTCAGCACCGTCCACAACGTTGCTTTCAGACACAGTTCTTGAATGTAACGTACTGCACGATCATTATTTGGCACACACTTAAGGTCCAGACCATTTCACACCGCAGTTTCAGTTGTATGAGTGTGAGAATATGCCTCTTTTCTTTTCTAAATGATCTCAGCAGTGAATTCAATGTTCTTTTCAATGAGGCAAAAAACAAATAAACAAACAAACATGAAACGCAGATTTTGAAGATCCTTTTGAAAGTAAGTCATTTGCATATTCCGTTCAGCTCAGTGAAGCTCAAAAATGTGTATTAGAAATATATTTTTTTCCTCCCTAAGTACAAGTGCATAAATCCATTCGTTATTCATCCAGTTCAGTGGATTGTATCAGTGTTTAGAATCTGAGAAAAGAGCTACATTGGTTTTTGTGGTATTTGTCAAAAGGTTCAATACTGGTAAATTGAATTTTGTTCCTGCTGAACTTATTATATACTTTACCACCTCTATGTCAGAATCAATAAATAAACCTTCATAGTTTGTATTTATGTCACTGATTCCTATGTGGTTGTCTGCACTGTGGTTCTTACACCTCTGCATGGAAGTGTAGGGTGAAGAAAAAAAAGGTTTTTGAGTAGCACAGATGGTTTGGTCAGATGCACTCCTTATATCTCTCTGTCCTTTAATCTTCTCTTGTTTTGTGTGTGCTCTTTCATGGCAGGCCCGGGCTCCAATCTTACAGCCTGAGGGGAGGAATAAACAAGAGTCTCTGGGAGAGACAGCCAGAGGTGGGAGGGGGAGAGCAGTACAAAGATGGGGGTGGGAATGCAAGAAGAGCTCATTTTTGTTGCTGAAACCTGAGTATGCTGAGCTCTTGACTGAAATTTCAGAGCGAATAGGAAAGGCACTGTACAAGCAAGGGCCATATTTTGAATAATGCTCTGTGAGCGCTGTGTGATATCTGCCCATAATGTTTGTGCTGCTTTTGATGTATGTTAGTGTAGACAAAGATGAAAAAGGGATCTATAATGATATTCATAGTTCTTACATTTCACACAGTTCATAATTTAATATGCACAATGTGATGTCAATGGTGATGATATATATATATATATATATATATATATATATATATATATATATATATATATATATATATATATATAATCACCATTGTCATTTTATTATGCATGTCTTATGATATTGTGCATAGTTTGCATATATTGTATATATACATAGAATATATAGTAAATGTATATATCCCAGCTTATAAGATTTTTTGATAATAGATTCACACACACACACACACACACACACACACACACACACACACACACACACACACACACACACACACACACACACACACACACACACACACACACACACACACACACACACACACACACAGACAATTTACATATACACAATTTGTATATATATATATATAATGTAAATTTAGTCTAATAGTAAATAGTAGGCAGCTTATTTAGTCAAAATACACTTCTGCACTTTTTCTGTTTTTATTATTATTTTTATGCTTTATTTGCATGTTTTTCTTTCTAAAAATACATAGAGCTTGTAACATTTTTCTAAACAACGTTTGTCTTAATTATTTCTTGTAAAATGATGATTCTAAATTGAATGAGTAACTGTTAACAGGGATTTATTGTCAATTCAAATAGTTCTAGTCATGGAGGCATCAAACTTCTAATTTTATAGTAATTTAGAGATAACCATAATAAACAAATAATGATATTAAAGATAACTAGAAGGCTGTCTACTTTGCAAATTTGAATTGACTTTGGTTATTTGGTTTCTTAATTTCATAATTGTTTGGTCAAAGTCACATTTATTTTGTGTGCTTACATATTACTAAAACATGCAGATTTGCAAATCAGAAATGATTGTCATTTATGAGGTGGGATTTGATTCGTCAAGCACACTATGTCTTAGTTTCTGCCAGGAGTGAGTTTGAGTCATTGGGGGATGGAGCGATCTTTGAGGTGTTGCATGTGATTGTTATGCAGAATTGATTCAGTCTTCTGAACACCTTTGCTCTCCATTGATCTTCAAATCAATGCAGCACTGCACACGTATAACCATCCCTGAGTCTCAATATCCCTTAATGAGGCATTTTTATTCATGCAATAGTCGACTAAAAAGTCTGTTCGTACCTTCTTTGTGAGAACAGGGAATTCTGAGAATGTCTTCCAGCTGTGAATTATGTTAGGTGATGCAGTTCACTGTTTGAGGTGAGAAAAGCCTTTCTCTGTAGCTCTTGTAAGACAATTCGGATAGATGATCCTGAGGATAAAATTACAGACTGTCTGTCTTACAAAGGAAAATAGATTTCAGCATGTGACTTGCAGTCTTTACGGAGGATAACAGTGTACCAGAACCCATGATTCTGTTGATTTATCATTGCCGGTTGTCAATTTTATAGGAATCTGGTGTCCTTTTGATGTTGGAGTATCAGTCGGCATGCTAATGTTCGCTCTATTTAAGAGGTGTACCATTAAAGTGCCCTTATTTTGCCAGCAAGAAACTGGATACTCTTTTGACACACCTTCAAAGCCTAGGGATATTTCACTCTGTTTTTGCTGACACTTTTAAGCCACTCCTCCTGACATTTCCAGTCTGTTTCAGTCCTTGAAATGGATACCTTACTATTATTTGACACTTTTCTGTGTTCTTATCTGTTTAATCTTGGGCGAAGATGTGCACTGACAACAATTAAATGAATCCTCTACATTTTTACTGTCAAAGATTTTGTTAATCACATGTTCCACAATCATTTTGTGTCAACGAGAGTGGCAGTAAAAATGGTTGAATCTCTTGTATTATTCAGAAGAGAATTCTCTTCTGAATAATACATCAGTCTGCTCTATAATGACCTATACATCTGACCTTAGCAACGGTATGGCTAGGTATTGTTTGTTTATGAGCCAAACTAAAGTATTTTGACTCTCCCCTGGTGTTTATGTTTTTTATGCTGTATGCTCTGTGTGTGGGTATTGTGCAGTATTTTAATGATGTGTTGCACTAGTGTATTATGTGACCTTTCAATGCCGAAAGGAAAAAGAGAGCGGTCTATCTTTCATCATCAGCAAAATATATTTACCACTGAATCAACTGCAGTACTTTGGCGAGAATAGTTCATCTTTTTAGTTAATAATCCCACTATTAATAATCATTTGAAGCTTGTTTGGTTTGTTATTTACCATTTACCATCCAGTACCTTACCTATAATAATTGGGATACTTATTTTGGGAATGAAATGAAAAACATATGTAGCTATCCTAGCAACCCTGTTGCTTTTGGGCTAAAATAGCTCTTATTAATTTACTAAAATAACTATGATGACCTGGATAATCCTGATGAAAACAAATGTTATCCTAAGGGCTTTGAGATTTATTCAGTGTGTAGCATAACAGATATTATCAAAATAATTTGCAATTTTTAAAGTAGCATGATTAAAACGTATTTTCAGACACGTGCGGAGAAGTCCATTTAAAGGTTCAGTACCAGTTTTTTTAATGTTTTTGAAAAGTCTCTTGCTAAGGCTGTATTTGATTGATCAAAAATACAGTAAAAACATAACCTATTATTACAATTTAAAATAACGGTTGTCTGTTTTAATATAGGCTGTTTTAAAATGTAATTTATTCCTGTGATCAAAGCTGAATTTTCAGCTTTCAGTCTTCAGTGTCACATGATCCTCCAGAAATCATTCTAATATGATGATTTGCTGCTCAATAAACATTTCTAATCACCAGTTGATACATCTTAAAAAATAAAAGCATTGACTTCAAACATTTGAATATAGTGTAAGTATTTTAACAGAACTACAGGACTTATTTATTCAAAGTTGCATTTATTATTCTAATTACATTCATGTTCCTTTAGTAAAATAAATGTCTCTTTAAATATGTCTAACTTATAGTGCTATAGTGTTTAAAGGATCAGTACCTGCAGTAGTTTTTTATGGATAAAGATGAGAACGACTCATTAAATATAATGTATCTGCGATCTCCCTCCTTCAGTCCAGAAACCCCCCACCTGAGTCCCCCCCCCCCCCCCCCCCAAACGCATGAGGGGCCACTGAGACTAATGGCCAGCTGCTATTTTGCAGTGACTTTCTTTTCTCACTAGTCACATCGCTGTTCTTGAGCGTGCGGAATCAAAAGTGTCTTTTCAATAAGAGTCCATGGCTAGCCGACGCAAGCCCAAAGACAGCATGATGTGAAGTCCTGAAAACAAGACTAAGTGTGTGTGGTAAATTTGTTTGAGAGTGGTGGCGCCAATGCAAATGCAAGTGGCAGGCAATACCAAGGATCCTCGCCAGGATGGTTTGAATGGAAAATCAGTCATTGTGGGAAGGGTTTGCTGGGTCTGACCCTGGCTGCTACTAGACAAGCAAGTGTGAAATCCGTATGAAAGGTAAGCAGCTGATAACATTGCACAACAAAGGCAATATCATCTTTCGCCTTCTCTACATTTTCCTTTCCAGCACGCTCATCTGCCTACACCGATTTTGTTTGTCTTGTCTCGCTATGTATATTTGTGGCTTTTTCCCATTGTTGGTTTGTTGTTGTTTTCTTGCGATGAATGAAATGCTCCCAAACATCAAACAGCATTGGCGTTAAGGTTTGAAAAGGACCGCTACTCTGTGGTCTTTGTGCTTGCCTTTTCATCCTGCTTAGAATGGGCAGCATATCGGACAGCACTCGGCTTTGTTGTTTTTCTTTCAAAGCTTATTTCATTTTTGTAATCGCCACCCCAAGGTTCGTCACACTTTGTGATAATATCCAGTTCCATTTCTAATGTTTACTTTGCAATTAGGAGCAAATCACTCATGCCTGTGGGGTCTGTTGCCATAGTTACAATAGGGTTCCGAGGTCTATCATCTGGTCCTTGCGTCCACCAATCAGGTTGCAGAGCTGAAGCTGCAACATAAAGTAAAGATGCACATCTTTCAGCAACACAGTAGTAAGAAACAGAAAGAGATCCATGAGTATAAGAAAGTACTCTGGGGTTGGCGAGTAGGCGACTGCGCCCAGTCATGGCGGACCGCAGAAATCACAGCGGAGGAGACACCCAGCAGGAGAGGCAGGTGAGAGCATCAACCATTTTGAGACTTAACTCACATCATTGTTCTTGGAGTCGACTCTGTGAAATGTGTCAGAGATGGTGGTCAACGAGATTAGCATTCCCAGTCCAAATAAACGCTGGTCGTCCTGGAGCTCGAAGGATAATAATAGTCAGGACGGTGAACGTTGTGCAAATGAAACCGAGAAAAAACGTCGCGGCCGTAGTTTTCAATATGATTGTTGAAGGCTCTTCAGATCAATTTTTTTCCCCAAAGCGCGATCAAAGAACTCCAGCTGGGCTGTTGTTCGCTTTTCGTATATATTTTTTCCGTTAATTTGTGGATGGGAGGAATCGTCGCGCAAACTTAATTTGATCGGTCCGAGAATGCATATGTCCATTTCTTTTGTGTTTTCATCTGTGTGTGTGTGTGTGTGTGTGTGTGTGTGTGTGTGTGTGTATGAAATTGGCCTAGATTAATCATAGCACTCTAAATCTCATTACTTGGAACATCTGAGGGAACGTGTCTTTAAAGGGCTCTTTGGAGGGGGCTTTCAAATCGGGCCTTCATCAGATCAAAGGCCTCAGATCTGGGATGAATATTTGTCCTCAGCGGATATGTCTCGAGATAATCAAGCATGGTCAGAGGATCCATCATTGAGTGAAGCACAGCAGCAAGAGCTCCATGTTCTCGTCGATTCCCGTCCCTCAACCTGTCGATCCCAGCATATGATTTTCAAAAGAAGACCCCTCAAAACAAACCGAGAGAGGGGGCTGGGTGGAAAACAAGAAGATAAAGAAAGATGGAGGGGAGGACCATTGCTAACTAAAGCCAGTTGTGCTTAAAGATGGCGGACGGGGATGCCGCAGACTGCGTATAGCACGAGACTCCATCTGTTGAGACAATCAGGATTGAAGAACAGCTCAAAAGTTGTTCTCGCTCACACTGAGGTAACCGTGAAGATGACATGTGCATCAATTGTGTACCGTTGATAATGGTGGCAGTTTCTTCTTCCTCCACGTAGCGTTGTTTGTCGCTCTTTTCCCACTGTCTTTATCATTTACGTCTCTCTCGGCCCTCTTGCTTTCAAAGACGCCGCTTCAATTGTTGCGACCGCTTGCTGTGCATTTCAAGCTCGTAGTGTTGGTGATCGTAACAAGCTTTTAAGCTTCTCTTGCTGCGCATTTGTTAGCATTCACGAACGGAATCTTTCGCCCGTTTGTTGCTGTAACCCCGTGTCATTAGCACCACATTGTTTGCAAACGAAAAAAGCTAAAGCGCCCCCGAATGTAGCATTTTGTGCATGTTTTCTTATGGACACATTAATCAGTAGTTTGGTGTTAGACAAACCTCAAGCAACAACCTTTTAAATCCTCTGTGGCTAATCTACTCTTGGCCTTGTTAGCCACGATTTATTCAGCTATGACAAAAGATATCAGCAGGACGCCAGAGTGCATTCTGACAGTCTTTAGATACCACCTTTCTCCCAAGACTTGCGAGCGCTAAAAAGAGCAGCTTATCAATACACCAAAGACATTTTCCCTTTCTGATGTCCCAAACATTCAAATATAAATCAGCTTTTCTCAAACCAGACCCTCGTCGTCTTTGTTTCGCAGTGCTCCAAGCCCAACCATTTCAGGCATGTGCTTCTTTGTCTATTGTCGGTTGTATCTCGAAAATCTCAGTTTTTCCCTCATAATTCAAAGCCTTATTAATACACTTTTTACAGAAGTGCTAAAAGGAGCCTTGAAGTAACTTATTTGAAGGAATAATTATCTTTTGTAGAAAAGAGAAGAGCAGCACTCAGCTTTAACATCTAAATGGGCTATTGTCAACTGATCAGGCCCCTCAAAAGATAAGCCTATTTCAAGCACAGCCTACGAGGAGGGGTAAATTTGCACTGGCAGCTGTAACAAAAACCAACACAGAGGAATGCTGGCCAGAAATGGGGTTTCTTTCTCCTGTCAAGAGGATTTTATATCATGACATCAGAATAATCATTCAAATTTTTTTGTTTTTTTTTTTGCTCATGATGCTTCTTGTTTGTTTCACCGTGTTTCCAATGTTAAAAGTGGCAAGTTGCACAAATCAAACATCTGTCTGATTTCTGATAAGGGCAAATTATAGCATATTGCTAAACAGTGAAATTTAACAATGCTTCAAAATCATTCAACGTTTCTACCGTGACATACTTTACCTTTCATTTCATTGGCTAAAGTCTTTCATCACACAACTAGAAACTTTTAGACTGAAAAAAGTGGTGTGGGATTTACTTTGAAACAATCTTCTCTCAGAAATTGCTAGTTAATTTTACAAATAATTACAATGAAACGGCAAGTAACACATTTGATTAAACGTAAACTTTAAGACTGAAATAGTATTTTCTTGTAAAACCTACTCGTCATCTGTGTTTTATTTCCAACTGTGAAAAAAAAAAAATTACAATGTGGTAAACAAAATAGGCATGGTCAATGTTTTGTGCTTTTGTGTTTGATGATTAATGAATATACAGTTTGCTGGAATCAAAATTGGTTCAGCTAAAGGAGCACCTGCTGAACTCACTCCTTTTCTTCAAATCCTCATTCACCTAACATGGCTGTCATCACCTTTTTATTGAAGGCTTGAGTCGCACATTAGTCTGTGACAGCCACTGAAATGGTTACGCAGAGGCGGCGCACACAAGACCTGCTTACATGCAGCTGAGAGACTGGAATGTCTATTGTGTAGTTTATAGGCTTGTTGCGTTACAGTCATCGGTGTCATCGATGTCAGGAGCAATGAAATCAATGCTAATTATGAATACTGTACTTTATCTATTTCCATCTTTTTAAAGGTTAGAGCTGTAAGGGGAAGCAATACAGATCTATTAAACATTAATTTAAGCAAGAATGAGTTTGATGTTTTAAAGATCTTTAAACAATTATTATAGTTATAAACAATTAGTTATGCAGTATGGAGATCTCGTGCAACAAGTTCTGACTGTGCAGATTAATTTAAAGGGTTAGTTTACCCAAAAATTCTGTCATTAATACTCATCCTCGTGTCGTTTCAAATCCATAAGACATTATTTCATCTTCAGAACACAAATGAGGATCTTTTTGATGAAATCTGAGAGCTTTCTATCCCTCCATAGACAGTTTACACGCTGTAAAAAAGTTGCTGCCTTAAACATCCAAGTTGATTGTACTTAAAAAATAAGTCACTTCAACTTAAATTACATTAAAATTACTTTTAAAAAAGTTGAATCTTATATAATTTATAAAAAAAATGCTTAACTTATTCTGATGAGTTAAAGCAATGTAAAAACTTGTTGTCATAACTTATTGATCATATCATTTTTTTACATTGCAACTATCACTTTGAAGCCCCCAAAAGGTAAAGACATCATTAAAATAATCCATGTGACTCCAATGATTTAACCTTAATTTTATGAAGTGATGCAAGTGCTTTGTTTGCACAAAAAACAAACAAACATAATTTACCACTTTATTTACAAAATATTAATCTCCAACATGCGTTTACGCAACAACGTTTGCTCTCGTTGTCAACACAACACGCATGCCTCATGGTGCTCTCGTGCGTTGGAGATTAATATTTTGTAAATAAAGTGGTAAATGATGTTGTTTTGCGCAAATAAAGCACTTGTGTCGCCTCATAAATTGAGGTGAAACCACTGGAGTCACATGGATTACTTTAATGATGTCTTTACCTTTCTGGCTTGAATATGGTAGTTGCGTAGACTGTCAATGGAGGGACAGAAAACTCTCAGATTTCATTAAAAATATCTTCATTTGTGTTCTGAAGATGAACGAACGACATACGGTTTTGGAACAACATGAGGGCGAGTAATTACAGAATTTTCATTTTTGGGTGAACTAACCCTTTAAATGTTTTATCTAAAAGATGAATGAGAGAAAAAAGTAATTCGACAAGTGTAACGTTTGTGAAACTTCTGTGATGCTACATTGGGGGTCCCTGCAGATACCCACTCCTCTGAGCAGATGAGGTGGTCACAAACATAGGTTCATGGAAGAGCGCCGTGGGCTTGACTTAGCTTATCATGCTTAGCCTGCCAGATGTGAGATGCCGCAAAAGGATGGGAGCCACCACATGTTTTAGTCAGAGGTGATTTAAAAATGAAAATGAATGACCTCGGGCAAAGAACTTATCTTTTTCCTGCCACTTTTACTGTCATGCTCTATTTTCATATTCATATTCATATATACCTGCCCCCCTTTATGAGGATTCTAACACTGTAAATGTATGTCAATTGCATGAAATAGACTGTGCTGTTCTCTTGTGCTTTCTAATCTGCATTTATAGACAGTCAAAGGTGAGGACTTCACTTGTGTCTTTTCCCATTTAAAAAAAAAAAAAACCTTCCCCGGTGTCATATCTTGCCTGTTAAAATTACCAAAGTAATATCTACTCTCTTATATGTATGTATATATATATATATATATATATATATATATATATATATATATAGATCTGTCACGTTTTCAATGTGTTTAAGTTCTGTTTGTGATCTGGTTTCCCCCTGTCTTTGTGATTTTGGTTTAGTCCTGTTAGTTTTTCCCGCTCCTCGTTTGTGTTCAGTTTCTTCACCCGTGTTCAGTTAATTATCCCATTAGTCCCAGTTCTTTTAAGCACTGTGTTTTCCCTCAGTGTTTGTTGGTCGTCGTCCTTGTATGGTTGTGTTTTCTGAAGTCCTAGAGTTTTGTTCATGTATGTTGCAGAAAGTTAAGTTTGTAAATAGATCAACTATACTGCTATTCTCGTGTCCTCGTCTTCGGCAACCTGCACACAACCTGACAATATCATATTTAGCCCTCAGTGTGCACATGATTTTTTTTAATGGTATAACTGTTCTAATTTATTTTAGTGATATTGTTTATTGCAATATTTTTGGTCAAAGTTACAAATCAATGTGGTTAAATCTCAAAGATACTGTAAAACAAGAAAGATGTAAACATAAAGCTGCTTTATGTTCTCATTTTAGTGCCCAGAGAGAGAACTGAGATTCATTACATTACAATAAGTCACATGTTGATGTAACAAACATTAGAACAATAACTTTTATGATGTCATTGGCAATGCTAGAAAACATAGGTAATTACTTTTATGGGCCTGCTATCATGCCTTGTGTCACGTATACCACAAAGTTTCAGAGTTGCGTTTATGGTGCGGGATGTCCTTGAAGCTGAAAATTACTCAAGCCATAGCCAGTAATTACATATTTATTGCAAATTACATAGCCAGTGACACAATAATCCCATTAGTCAGAATTAGCCTGAAAAACTTTGGAATTTGCGATTACCAGTGTTCAACTGAAAGCAAAACTACTTTTTTGCATATATCTTCCTCATCTCATAATCTTACCTATACCATACCAACAGGTTTTTGGAAAACTAAAGGAATGTACTTAAAAAAAAAATTAAAAAAAAGCAATATCATGCTGTATATAATATAGTTGCTCCAAAAAGTTTTTTCCTTAAATATCTTTGAAATCTACCTGCCAATTAAACGTATAACTTTAAAAAGTTACATAAGCCAAACTGGAAGTATAAAATATCTGATGTTAGATGTCACATTATGAAGCAGGGACAAATGAAACGGAAAATACATATTTTGATAATGCATTAGCCTACATGATACATTTTTTCAAGCAATGGAAAATACATATTTTTATCACACATTTTCAACACATAGTTTAAACACCAAAAAGACACCTTTTAAAGGTATAACAACTGAATTTTAATTGTGGTTTAAAACCTATATCAACAAAAAGTTATCCCATGTGCCAATTCCAGTAATTTCACAGTGTCCTTGTTACATGTGTTACATTTACTTAATATATCATTTACAGTGAATTAACCATAATGACATGCAACTAACCCTAAACCAAATCCGGTAACACATTATTTCACAGTGTACTTGTTACACGTTACATGTTACTGTAGTAATAACTTTAATAATAATAAATATGTTAGTATATAATTAGTATTAACCAAACGTAATCCTAACCCTATAAGGTTATACATGAAGTTAATTATTGTTACACAGTACTTAAATGCATACTTACACTGATACCTTAAAATAAAATGCAACCCCAAATCTTAACCCTAAGTAGGCAACATGTTGTTAAATAATATTACTCAGTTTTTAAATGTGTAATTACACTGTAACAAGTGTACACCAATAAAGTGTACAGTAAAATTGTTAACAAATCAGGTCCAAAAACACCAATAACACATCTAACAATTGCAGAAGAGCTTTACTTGAATAAGACACAAAGGTAGACATTTTTACTTTACTTCACATTTTATTTACTTAAGTGTTCAAGTGAAAAAAAATCAGTCTGCCTGAAATTATGTATAATTATGGAAGGAAGTGAATTGAATTGTTTGTGCAAATACCTGATAAGGTTACTGAGAGTGCATTGTATTACACACTGTAAAAAAAAAGTGTCTGCCTTAAATTTTTAAGTACAATCAACTTGATGTTTAAGTCATTTCAACTCATTAAACTGACTGAGTTGAATCTTGTATAATGCATAAAAACGGTTGAAGATTGCAATGTAGTTAAAGCAATGTAAAAACACATGTTGTTGTCATAATCATATAATGTTTTTACAGTGCAGGTGTTGAATTGATTTATCATTATATTTATACCGAATATTCTCTATCTTTGACATCCCTGCATCAAATTCATCTTGCAAAAAAATTCACAAAGTGTTCTTCGTTCTGCCCTTGCAGCAATAACTGTCAAGTGTTTGTTTATTTGACTTTTCTTCTAAAGATAATGGTTTATTCCATAGCTTCTGACAGTATGTGTTTTGCACTGGTGAGAGGAGAGCTGGAAAACATGAGCAAACGTAGTGTAATTGTTGTTGTTTTCTTTGTCTTGTCCAACCTACCAGCAATCACACTGCAGCTGCTTTGTAGGGGAGCAGGTACTTAAACTGAACGTGCACCTGTCATGTCATTTGTCTAAGAGTTCCAAGGCCACTCAACAGGTAGCAGAATGGCAGCTACAGCTGCCAGTCACAACCTCCGTCAAAACGCGCGCGGGAAGCTCGGCGAACACAGCTGTCAAATGATTCCAATAGTTTCCTGTGGGACCGTGACTTTCACTGTACGTAAAAGAACGGCGATAGAACAATCTGACATTCACCCATGTGACTCTGACCTCTGGTTACAGTTTCCCAAATGACTTCATGTGGATTCCTGCTCGCCTCCGACTGTAACGCCCTTTGTGAATGTTCCAAAGGCAAGAATAATCTGGCTTTGAGCAATTACTAAATACTCTCCTAATCTGTCCGATCTCTCCAAACCGTTTCCAAACACCTCTATTTCATGCTATTTACCTCTTGATTGTTTCCAAGTGGTTGCTCCGAGGTTGTGCACGGAGTTGGTATGCGCTCATGGCCATGTGTTGGCTCGTGGTGGGGGGCCCAGTAATCAAAGCCAGGCCTCAGGAAGGGCAAGGATAGATCTGAGTTTGCAGCTGCTGATGCCATCTGATTTGAGCACTGGCCCAGTATTCACTAGCCCATACATAGGGAAATATGTCCTTTGGATGGAAAACATGATTTAAAAAGAATATACAAATCCAACACATTTACAAAAACAAATATATATATATATACACACATACACACACTGGTGGCCAAAAGTTTGGAATAATTTTTGAAAAAAGTCTCTTATGCTCACCAAGGCTGCACTTATTTGACAGTAAACTTGTGAAATATTATTATAATTAATTTTTTTTTCTATTTGAATATATTTTAAAATGTAATTTATTTTTGTGATGTCAAAGCTGAATTTTCAGCATCATTACTTCAGTCTCCAGTGTCACATGATCCTTCAGAAATCATTCTATGATGATTTGATGCTCAAGAAACGTTTGTGCTGTTGTGCTGCTTAATATTTTGGTGGAAACTGCGATATATGTGTTCAGAATTCTTTAATTAATATATAGTTCAGTAGAACAGTATTTATTTGGTTTAGAAATGTTTTGTAACATTATACATGTTTTACTGTTACTTGAATCAATTAGCTAAATGTGTAATTTAAAAAAAAAAAAAGATCTTACATGCACTTAAACTTTTCAATGGTAGTGTATCACCTTTTCCACAAAAATATTAAGCAGCACTACTGTTTTCAACATTAGTTATAATAATAAATGTTTCTTGAGCATCACATCATCATATTAGAATGATTTCTGAAGGATCATGTGAAGAATGGACTAATGATGCTGAAAATCCAAAATTTGATCATAGGAATTAAATACATTTTAAAATATATTCAAATAGAAAATAGTTATTTTAAATTGTAATAATATTTCACAAAAAGACATACTAAGTATTTTACATTATATAAATGCAGCCTTTGTGAGCATAAGATACTTCTTTGAAAAACATTTAAAAAAAAAAAATCGGAATTATTTCAAACTTTTGACCGGCACTTTTTGACCACACTAAATGAAAAGGCTTAGTTTGGAGTTAGGTTGCTTTAAAAAATAAATAAATAAAAGTACACAGGTGAACATTTCTAATGATTTGATATTAAAGTTTTTTTATACCTGTGTTTCAGATTCGAATGGACACAGTCAATAACCTGGAATGGACCGATATTTTGTGGACAATCACCTTGGATTCTGTAAAAACGAGGAGGATGCAGTTTTTACTGGAACTTGAAATAATCAATGGTATTGAAATGGAATCTTCTTTCAATGGAGGGAGAGTTGGGGGATGCCAGAAAACGCAAGACAGAAATATACGATGTCCTCAGGTAATGCATTTACCTTTTCATTATTAACCAACTGAAGTACGGAAGTGCAGTGCACATATAAACACATGCATGCTAGATCTTTACAGAGTACTTCATAACAATAAGAGCCTTGCTAATTAATACATATTTATATTTTAAAATATACACATATACACACATTCATGTTTTGGGTCAGTACGATTCTTTTAAAAGAAATTAACACTTTTATTTAACAAGATTAAATTGACCGTATAGAAGGAAGACAGTAAGAAAGATTTCTTTTTTTAAATAAACGCTTTTCTTTTGAACTTTCTATACATCAAAGAATCCTGAAAAATGTGCACCACAGTTTCCACAAAAATATGAACTGCATATTCAGCACTGATAATAATCAGTGAAGAAATGTTTCTGCAGCAAATCATCGTATTAGAATGATTTCTGAAGGATCATGTGACACTGAAGTAATGATGCTGAAAATTCAGCTTTGTAATCATAGAAATAAATTACATTTTAAAATATATTCAAATAGAAAAGTTTTATTTTAAATTGTAGTAATATTTCATTTTATTATTACTTTTGAACATTACTGTATGTTGTAAACAAACCGAAAAGACAATGTAAGGGATCATTTGGTGAGGTCAGCAAAATTTCTTAGGAGAACTTGGCTTGGCAGACCTTGACAAATGTTCCTTTAATGTTCTTTTGTGAACATTAAGGTGCGTCAAATTCCGAGATGAATGCCTAACTACGCCCGGTCTTGATTTCCCATGAGCAATTTGTTATATGTCATTAAATTCATGGTTCCACACAAACTACTCTTTCATTTTCAGATGAGCTAATCAAATAAAGTCATAAAAAGGAGGAACAGGACTTCACATTCCAAAGGCCTTTGATCTTTTTGCAATGAATCCATGAGATTACATGCCTGATTATATCCAGGTGTTGAGTCATAACTTCAGAGGTTCAGAGCATTCAAAGTAATATTCGTCTTTAAGGCCTACTAATTTTTTTCAAAGTCATAAGACAGGAATTCCTTCACTGAACTAGCTCATACATCCCTTCAATATCATTTTCAGAGGCTTTTGACTCTCTCGTATGTACAGTAGGTTCGTCTGTGTCCAGTCTGATGACATATTTCTTGCTCTTATAGTCTTTAATAGACTAAAAATGGGATAGATGATATTTGTATTTACAGTAATTTATCTGTACAAGACTTTGAAAACATGCATAAGGATTATAACGATACATATCTGCTGCATACTTTTTCATGACTGAAAGAAAAGAGTAGTTTTAATCGCCTACATTCTTTCTTTCCCGGACATTGCTTTCATCTTTTGTCAGATGGAGAGATATAATCTGAAATGCACCTCGATTCTAATCTCATTTCACATTGAAAGAGCTTTTTTCTTCTCTAGTTTCATGTTTTTGAGTGCTAAACTCAGTCCAGGGATTTAAGTTATGTTTGGTATATTTCGTTGAAATTTTAACAAGAAGATTAAGATGAAGCTTGAGCTTATATTCCACAACAATTTATATTGCACACAATAGGAACACTGCAAAAAGAGATCAGTTGACTTGACTTAAAAAGTGAGGAAACCAGTGCGTAAACCTCATGAGTAATTGAAAAAAATTAAGTTATTTGAAACTGACAATTCCACATAACTTAACTTAATTTTTTCAATTGCACAAAGTTTATTGACATAATAATTTTAAGGCAACGGGTTTCCTCACTTTTTTTAAGTTAAGTCAACTGATCAATTTTTACAGTTAACTCACTTACAAGGAAGGGGATTATGTGCACCTGGCAAACATCTGAAAAACTTTATTTGATTACTGCACCTTTGATCACAGCTGCTTTTTTTTTAAAAAGACAGATAGCATGTCAAGGAAGAGCTGTGAAATGTGTGTCAATGACACTGCATAATTTATATAGGTTATAGTCCACTATGACTGTACAACTCAATGTACATCTTCGGAGTAAACCTATTAATAAAGCATACAGACTGGCACATCAGCAGACAAAAAATTTGCTTACAAAATCTATAGACAATAGAGGTGCACTCATTTAGTGTGGTCTTGTGCTTTATACTGACCAGTCAGTTTGGCTGCATGAAGTTTGTTTACTAACTACTGTCTCTTCACACTAAAGTTGTTTGATTATCTTTTGTTGTGTACCTGTTTGTCAATTTTTTCTCTCTCTCTGTCTCGCAATACACATTCTTGCATTGGGTCTCAATAATCTCTCTCTCTCTCTCTCTCTCTCTCTCTCTCTCTCTCTCTCTACAGCGGCTGTGTGTTAGATGGAGGCATTTTGTGGTGTGGCAGCTGTGGCCGTTGTGTGTTTGCGCGCGGTGCTTGATCTCCTGCTGTTTATCCTTAGTCTGTATATATGGAAGCTGCAGGTCAGGTCACTGCGTATGTTTCATCACTATAGCAGGGAATGATTGCGTGTTTGGATATGCACACGCTGTTGACTCAGGCTCTAGTGTAATACTGTGTCTGTAGTACATACATATTCTAAAAAAGGCCTGTAAAAATGTAGGACCCAATAAACCTAGCCAGGGTAGACGCCATTTTGAATTCTATGCGGATGAAAACGAGGCTGTGAGGGATGGACTTAGATTCTTTTCAATGACAAATGTTCTATAAAAGTATAGTAATTTTCAGAATTCACAACTTTCAAAAATATTTTATGTAGTTTTGTCTACAGAAAGTTATTTGGAATGTTTTTCATCATGCTGAATAATTGATATGTTGTTAAACAACAGTACAATCCATTGAAAACACAGTACTTAAATCCCCCACAGCATCATTTTCAGCATACATTTTCCATATTGTCCGTGTGTGTTTTATTTGCATTTTGAATTATGCATTGTATTGTGTTTTAGGGTTTAATGAATTGCCTGTTGTCATGGCAAACAATAAATGAATACCTTTCTCGTTTTTTGAGAAAAAGTTTATTTTTATAATATTTTGTATGCTTGTTTGGTTTAGATCAGCACGTATTGTAAGTGGAAAGTAAACAATATCAGTACTAGTAAATGGTCAAACGAATGCCTGCTGGTCATGTGATGTCAACATGGCGGCGTCCATGAGGGGGCGACCTGCTCATTGTAGAGTAAACAGCTTTTTCAAGAATACTGCTATCTTATCTCATCATGTGTACATCGTTTAAATTATATTTCTCAAAGTGCTGTTCACCTGAAACCGTTTAATTAGCAAACATTCATGAGAGCACCTGTAAGTGTAATGGACGTGGATTGAATGCGCTCTCTTCACACTCCAGAGTTTCGTCGCCTTGGTCTTTTTTTCTTCTTCTTCTCCAGGCGGTAGTGTGATTTCTGGCCGTGCGCGGCGCTCACATCTCCTGCTCCTCTCTCTCTCACACTCACTCGCTCGCTCGCTCTCTCACTCGCACACGGGCACAGGAGTGTGAGAGACAGCCATGGAGAGGTGGAGAAGCGACTGTTTTCTTTGTTATTTTTAAACTCTGAGATCCGCATCGATGACACGATTCATATCTCGCCGCATACAACGCTATTCCCGATGCGCTCGGAAACGGAAAGTAGATTCTCACAGGTACAGTACGGAGCACTTTTTCCTCCTCCTGGCTTGGGTGTAATGGGGTTTTGCGGTAGCGGAGGGAGAGAGAGAGAGTGAGAGAGATGAAATGCACCGTCGCTTTTTTCGCTGCTCGCGTTCGAATCCTCTGCGAGGTCGAGCGCGCGCTTATAAAGCTCTCGTGCTCGGTTTATCGGCGCGTGTTGGAGTGCGAAAATCAGTGTTGTTGCAAAGTTGCACACTAGTCCCTGGGCTGCGGAAGGGCCTGGCTGTGTGTGTGTGTGTGTGTGTGTATGGAGTTTGTTTCTTACTTTCCCCTCCCCCATCCGCTCCTGCTGCTGCTGAGGCCGAGACATGAATGCGATGAATGTGGGGCTCACTTCAAAGCAGATCGCGAGGGCAGCGAAAGGGGTGTTGTAATGTCGTCAGCGAAGGAAAAACGCAGCGCGAGCGAACGCGATCCCTTTTTAGATGGCCGTTTTTTCCCCGTGCATAAGTGGGATAATCGGATATATTGGCGTTTTTAGTGGTTAAAGATGGCTAGCGTGCTGTGACAACGTGTTCTCACACTAGTTGAGTCTGAACCGTTGAGTGGACTAGAAATGTCGGCTCGTGCACTCAAAGATGGTGAAAGTGTTTTTCTCCGTCTATGCTCACTTCTTCTGGAAGGTCTCGCGCTGCACGTACTTCCTATCCTCGCGCGTTACGTTCTTTGATGCGGTGGATGTTCGCCGTATTATGTTTTTAAGTTATCACAGCTTGTTTTGCAGCTAGCTAGTTAGTTAGCCTCTTTCAGTTTACATCCGTGGTGTTTACCGCGGCTTTGTTTTCAAATAACAGCATTTGTGTGCGGAAAATGTTTATAAATTCGCTTCTTGTGCTGGATTAGCCTGCTAGCTTATCGCCATTGAAGTTAGCGCTGTTAAAGTTATTGACTAGGAAAGCTCAAGGTTTCTCTCCTCCTTAGCCTGGCTTCATCAAGAACATCAGAGGTGTAATCAGAAATGTAGCTGGCAGGCAGTCAAAGGTTTTAAGGTCGGAACTTGAAAGTATTGGATTTATGGTTGGTGTCATAAAGCGTATCACAGGTGAGTTCAAGAGGGTTTGACTTTGTGCCATGATGGCTGGCCTTTTGCACTATCTTTGCTTTAAGATAACGTTAGATGCCTATGGCCACGGCAAGTTTTATAGGGGTTGTAGAGCACTGCAGTGTTTAATTAAACGTAGATGGTACAGGTTTTAAATTGCCTAAAAGCTGTACTGTTATGGCTATTATTACAGTTTTATAGACTTGTATCTCTAACGTTGGAAACGTTGGTAACGTTTTATTTCAGCGTCTTCCTTACATGCACTACTAAAGTAATAACAGTAAACTATGCATTATGACATGCAAACAACTCTATACTAAGTACACTAGGTTAATTAATATTGTCAGTATTTATTTGACTATTTACACTGTAAAAAGGCCACTTTAAAAATAGTGTAACCGCCTTTAACTTTTAAGTTATGCACAGAATTAGCTTTTTATTGACCAGTATTTCATAAGCTCAATTATGATACAAAAATGATAATTCTACTTGATACATCTGCAACCGTTGGTCATAGTGTTGACCAACATCTTTATAATTTCACATAAAATCCACAAGAACACAATATGAGTCAATTTTAGTTACTGACGACACTGTGGTCTCCTTAATGTTATTCTCTTTTTATTATAGATATTTGATTGATTGTTGATATAAAGTACCCAAATGCAGGTTGAAGTTATGTCAATTATGTGATTTTTGACATTAGCAGCACTATTTTACACAGGGTTTTACACTGTATTCCTCTTCAAGCAGTATTACTTTGCTGAACTGACCATGTTGAACCTCACTGAATGTTTTTCCATGCCTCTCTCTCTCTTTACTTCTCTTATAGGAGGAATTCTTTCACAGTGGCATTAATAGAAGTCTGGATATAAACTTTCTGCCTTTTGGGCTGTACTGGGACAGGGTGCAGGGACACTGTGAGCATGAGCGGAAACGAGAACTTGTGTTATCTAGCAGACCCGGGCAGCAGCTTCACTGAGGATGCCCCCAGACCCCCGGTCCCTGGGGAGGAGGGCGATCTGGTTTCCAGCGATGGACGGCCACAGTACAGCCACAGTTTTTACTCCTCCAAGAGCGAGAGCCTCAAGAATGAGGCCCCCATAGCTACACCCAGAAGACCCGACCTGGATCTGGGCTATGAGCCAGAGGGTAGCGCTTCCCCGACGCCGCCCTACCTGAAGTGGGCCGAGTCCTTGCACTCGCTTTTGGACGACCAAGACGGCATCCACTTGTTCAGGAATTTCCTCAAACAGGAGGAGTGCGCCGACATGCTGGACTTCTGGTTCGCCTGCAGCGGCTTCCGCAAGCAGGAGAACAACGAAGGCAACGAGAAGATGCTGAAACTCGCGAAAGCCATTTACAAAAAGTACATCCTGGATAACAACGGGATCGTGTCGAGGCAGATCAAACCAGCCACCAAGAGCTTCATCAAAGACTGCGTGATGAAGCTTCACATCGATCCCGCCATGTTCGACCAGGCTCAAACCGAAATTCAGACTATGATGGAGGAAAACACCTACCCTTTGTTTTTGAAGTCCGACATATACTTGGAATACACTAGGACGGGCGGAGAGAGTCCCAAACTGTTCAGTGACCAGAGCTCGGTGTCGGGGAATGGCAAAATCCTGCCTGGCTACTTGCCAACTGTGAAAGAAGACGAGGAATGGAGGTGCGACCAGGAGCAGGAGCAGAACTCTGAAAGCGACCCCACTCCCAGCAACAGGCTGACCCAGAAGCTGCTCATGGAAACCGTGCCTCAGCGGGTGGCCAACAGTAAAAGATATCAGGACAACCGTGAGTACAGGTAAATCCCTGCAGCTTTGAAAAGCCTGTCTCTCTTCTTCCATCCCCCTCCCCCCCTCGCGGTGCAATCGCAGTCAGAAGAAATAGATAAAAAGGGAATCTGAGTTAAGCACAGCCTTCCACAGGAGATGAGAGGAATGCAGTATAGGCAGAAACCTCTAAGTAGCTGCGACTGAGGTAGCAAGACAGATACTGGGTCGCAGCGTTGTCTTTGCCTACTGCGAGTTGGTGCAAGTGGGTGCTCTTTGTGTTCTCCATGCAGGTGTCTCTTGAATGGCAGGCTTTGGAGCAGAATAAAGGTTTCTTCAGGAGAACCACAACATGGATTCTCTTTAGAATGTGCACAAAGGAAGAAACTGAATTGAATATTTTGCAAGAAAGAAAGAATGTACTCTCTAAAAAAGTTTTGAGGTATAGATTTAACAGATGCATTCAGGGACGATTTATGTATCTGATCTAATGCCCTTTGAAGTCCATAGCTGCGTATGGATTTGTTGTGTTTCTGAATGTTTAGATCTCTATCTCTCATACCACCCATAGTTTACTCAGCGACAAGCGTATTGGAATTTATGCTTCAGGTATTGTGTTTTGCGATGCATTTTTCTTTTTTTTTGTGCGCAGACATTCCCGAGGCATTCCTCACCACCAGTTGTGACGGCCCATTGTGCTCTTTTATCTTTCTCGTTCATATCTTGCATCGCACCAACATCGTTTAATCTGGAGGACGTGCTTTTTTTTTTTTTTAAGCCGCGCTGTGAAATTTACAGCAAATCACTTGATGCATCAGAGCCTCAAGTCCCTCCATATGAGCAAAATGGGATTTAGAGATGTGACTGCTTAAATACTTTAATCCTTGTCCTGATGGAATAGAAAGCGGTGCATGTGGGCCTTTGAACAGCCTCTGCTGAAGATTACAAAGCTTTCCGCCCTAGATTTAAAAGCAAATATCGACAGGTGCTTTCACAATGAGATATCACAGCAACAAGGCTCTCCAGGTATGGGTTGTTTTTAGGCTTTTACCATGGTAAAACAACTTTTTTTCTTTCTTTTTTTACATGTACATGCGCTGTTATAATCAAGCTAGCAGGTTTTGTGCAGTCAAGCTACACGCTTTAGCTGTCCAGCTATACATATGATAATTGATATATATTGATGGATGATATGCATGTTGCCATATGACCTCTAAGCTAAGCTGAGCTAAAATGGCATCATCCAGCTCTGATATTCCAACATCAAGGGATAGTTCTGTCAAATCTGTAATTTGCTCACCCTCATGTCATTCTAAACGTCTATGACTTTCTACTCTGGAACAAAAAAGAAGAGATTTTGAGAAATGTGCCTTTTGTTTGTCCCTTCAATGGAAGCCAATGGTAACCAAAACCGTTTGGTTACCACAATTCCTCAGAATATCTTCTTTTTTTGTTCCACAGAAGAAATTCATACAGGTTTTTCACAAAATGAGGGTAAGCGATGACAGAATTTTTGGGTGAACTATCCCTTTAAAAAACTGTTGGTGCGATTTCAGCCAGTCACTGCAGTGCTTACATGACATTGTAAAAAGACAAATTATTATTTTAGTCCATTATATTAGTATTATTAGCTTAACTGTTCTCAACCTTTTTGACTCCATAGTCCAACACAATATTCAAAGGCCCCGTTTCTTTTTTCTTTTTTCAGTTGTTCGGGATTTACTGGATGAGGATTAAGAATAAGAATTTTTACATCTTTTTTTTGTCTAAATTTCTACCTGATAAAATTATTTTGCAGCTTTGCATAACTAGAAAAATGTGTATCCAATTATAAAATTGCCCATGGATGACTTAAACAAGTCTAGAAATCACACTTTTAAGAATGAGGCTACCTCATAAAGGTTTTTCAAGAAAGAAAGAAACGAAAACTTGAGAAAGTGAATTAAAATAAGAATTGTCTTGATTTTTGGTGGTTTGTGCCTCATTTTAAATAAGTTTAAGGCCTCTTGAGGCCCTCTTGGAAGTTTGCTGAGGACCCTAGTGGACCCGGGCCCCTGGTTGACAGCCACTGATGTAAATGCATTTACTGTAATTCACCGCTTTGAGGAGCTTATTGCTTTTATAAAACTGAGACTGTAAGATGCAGTAAAAAAGCAAAATGATACAAGACACCAGCTCATCAATAGATAATATTTATCATAAGTCAGAATAAATAGTTATACTGTTGTCCGTTTGCAGATGTGGTACAACTTAGTAACTTGCCACATTAATTTCAAAAGTGGCGTTTTATCAGGAACTGAACCTGAACTATCTTTTTTTTCCCTTTTTTTTGTAGACCATGTTTTTTTCCCCTCTCGGAGCTAAAGCTTAAATTCTAAGCAGGCATGGGGGAGCAGGAGGAGGATTTACACAGCTTGATTTAGCCTCTGTAAAATGCTCAAGCATACATTGTGCTCTGCTGCTCTGATGTGCTCAACTGCACTGTGTTCACTGCTGGCACTCCTCCCGCAAAGAGATTGAAAATTGCGGAAATCTACCCCTAGAAGTTGACCCAGTTTTCTCTCAACTGTCTGAGACAAACCTTGACATCTGTTGATGGTGCAGTAACCCTGTTCTGTCCAAAACCTCAGCGCTTTAGATGTTCAGGTGAGGTATAAAGATGAGAAACATCCCCAGGAGTGTTCTGAAAGGAAATGCGCCTCTCTTTGAGATTGTTTTTGCAGCATCTTCCTTTCCTCCTTTTGACTCGCATCTTCTCCCGACAGTTTATGTTTAGCATTTGGAGGGTTTTATGTAGTAGTTTAATTTTTGGATGTTGTTATAGGGTACCTTAAAAAAATGTAAATAAAATAATTAATATGACAAAACGAAAGACTCAATGACAGATTGATGTTGTTAAACTGCAGAAACTCCCTCTACACTCTACCCAGCTCAACGTATGTTCCATTGCCTCTGGACCTGATGTGTTTTAATTAGCGGGAGCAATGCATTTGTGAGGCTGTGTTCAAATGATTTTTTCATTAGGCCTACATGAAGTATTTGGCTTGAATTACAGAAAGACATCACGTTTATTTTTTAAATAGCCTTTTAGGTAAATGCTTTAGGGTTTCATGCATGTAAATTTTGCAGGAGTCATATGTCTTTAATTTTTTTCTGGCAAAAACTAGGAAGTGAGGGAATTCAGAAGTTTCTTTGGTAATAAGTTTGGTAATAAGGCCACAGTGATTGTCTGTAATGTGCATCTTTAACTCTAGAAATAATTCCTCAGCTATAGGCTAATACCAAGATCAAAATATAAATCTAATTCTAGACATTTTAAGAGGAATTTGGTCCAGCAGGACTCAATATGGAAATATATTTATTTTTTAACTTTTGTTTCTGATGTCTTGCACTGATGTGGTAATACACAATTTACTTGTATTGAACAAGCAACAAATCCTTAAAACAAGTTACTACTTCACATCAACAGCTTTATTAAGGTTTCATTGCATTTCATAGCCAAATGAATAAAATAAATGTGAATCAAATAGTGATTTAACAGCATATTAAAGGGTTAGTTCACCCAGAACTCTGACCCAACGTATGACGAATGCAGAAGTGCAGAGGATAGATCAAAACAAAACACCGTTTTAGAAGTCTAAAACAAGAACTTTTAAAGAGAAATTTTGGAGGATTTCGATATAAAAGAGGGGCGTGAGTTTGTTGCCCAGCCCTATTTGATTGAACCACGAGAGGCGTCTACTCTCACCTAAGCTTGCGCTACTCCTACATCTAGAGCTGCACGATTATGACAAAAATCATAATTGCCGATTATTCCCTTGAAATTGTAATTGCGATTATTAATTACGATTATCACAATTTACATTGAATATATATAGGCATGTTATAATACATGTTTACACAAAAATTGTTAACACACACAAGTACTGTCCCCCTTTTCTTAACATACACATAAATTGTAAGAATGACTCATAGTAGGCTAAAGACTAGAAAAACATTAGGACTATGCTAAAGGAATTAAATAGCAGTCCCAAACTAGTTTTTGTTAATACAATGTTGATATGAGCCACCACAGTCATTTAAAAATATAAAAAATAACACAAAGTGAAAATAAAGTAGCATTTTGGGGTTATGGAAACGACACTTACCATGGTAAATACACAATACTAACAAGAACTGTTAATGAAACAGCTCCTGGTGAATAGACTGAAAATCATACCTGCATGCAAATCCTTCTCAGCTAACACGTGATTTATTGGTATTTTACTTTTATTTCGTGACTTACTAATTTATATTGTAACCACGTTGGATGCACCTAGTTTCTTTTGCACATTATACAGTGAAGCCATACACAGTGCGTGCCGCCGCATTTGCGCGTGCAATTGAAGAGTGCGCGCTACGAGCACAGTATAACGGCTGACAGGGCAGTAAAGTCTGTTTTTCTGAGGTGAAAGACTTTTTATTTCAGCGTACACTTTCGTCACTGCCTGGTATGTCATATTGTGCTGGGTTTTCTGAAGTAGTCGTGATTCGCCTCTCATAACATAATTATGCTCTAAACACATACGCAGAGTGGATTTTCTTTTGTAATCGCGGCTTTGAACGATTACGTAATCGTGGCATCCGTAATCGTAATTGGAAATTCGATTAATTGTGCTGCCCTACCTACATCTTACGTCGGGTCAGAGGTCACTCTTTCTCCAGAACTTGACTCTCATACGGCCGTTACTGGAAGCCAGTGATTTATAGTTTATAAAGTTATAAATAAGGATATTTTTCTGACAAAAACGCAAGGCTTCGCTTCAGAAGGCCTTTATCAACCCCCTGGAGTCATATGGATTACTTCATGATGGATGAATGCACTTTTTTGGGCTTCAAAATATCAATCCCCATTAACACCCATTATAAAGATTGCAAGTAATAATAATAATACTTAATAATAACAATTTAAATATATTTTGAGTTCTGAACACTTACATTTTTTTATTCAAAACATTTTGCTGCCAAATAAGTTAAACACACCTGTTTGACTTTTGATGCCAAAACATGGTATTTTAAAGGTGATATATGTTATGATTTTTGACTGTACTAAAGCATAAAAATACCATGTTTCCCAAATATCTGCAAATATACTAAGTTCAAATACTTGTTTATCTGAAAAACAATGTTGAAGCCAATTATGCTATTTTGAAATTCCAATCTTCTTTCGAATGTCTACTTTTTTATGATCTGTGCGATCCCCTACACTGCCAATTAATGCCTAGTTCACACTACATGATTTTAAAACGTCGGGCTGAACTGTGGGGTTCACACTACATGACTTGCTCTCTGTGAAATCAGTTTTCAAGTCGTTGAGCTGTTCACACCACACGACACAACGTGATTGATCCGCGACAGGAGGTAACGCACTACACGAGTTGACAACAACTCTGTCACCCAACGATTCTATCTTGTCTACAAACCACGTTTTGTCACGAAAAATCACGCGATAACGAACCGGAAATGAGGCGAAACCGCACGCGCGCCGAAGAAGAACACAAACACGGCCGCGAATATGGACGTCAGACAGAAACTAGTGCTGCAAACTGTTTGCGCGATGATTTGCTCTGAGAAAAAAACGCAAAAAAAGAAAAAATAAGAGAGTATGGGCGAGTGGATCCACATACACGAACAGCAGGGATTGTGTGTGCTACAGAGAGAGTTGGAGGTGAGTACAGCATGTTTATATCGGAGATGTAGCTGCATGTTTATGTTTGGCTGACGGCAAAAATCGTGTATTTACCCGCGTATTTACCCGGTGACCATGCCTTGCTCTGATTGGCTGTTGCTCATGACATCAGTGAGGTTGAATCGTGCGACAGCTCTGGATATCTAGCATGCTAGATATTTTTCTAGGCTCGGCGACGTGTCTGCGAGGCGTCTGCGAGCGTCTTTGATGCGTTGTTGGCTCTTTCATACTAATAGATTGGCGAGCGTTCATCGCCAGCTAATCCCCCGCGATTTGCACACGATATAACCCTGACCTGTCGGCGAGCTCAACGATTTGCAAATCGGGCTTAAAATCATGTAGTGTGAACTAGTCTTTACACGGTAGTATTTTGACACCCCGGGTTGCCAGTTGGTGGAAAATACAACGTACTGCAGCCATGAAAGCCAGTACACAAACTGGGTCAGAGATCGCAGATTCTACCCGACCTAAAAGCCTCAGCAATATAAACCATGTAAACGTATACATTAGCTGATCAACTAAGTGTAAGGTTCGTCGCTTTCCATTGTCCATTGAGCTTGTTGCTTTTGCGTGTCCTCAATCTGGCTACCCATGTAAGGAGAAGGGGCGGGGACTGCAATACCTATTTCAACCTTTAGCTGTTAATATTACATACTGCACCTTTAAGTAATGTTATGAAAGCTTTAGTAATGACAACATTAGGGTTTACAGTTAAGTGACGGATTGGCCCAGATTTTAGTTTCAGTGAATCCCTAATAGTAAATCTAATTTAATTATCTTGCATTTAGGATTAATATGGTTTTATTAATACATAATACCTGATAATATTAATACATAAATAAGGTGTTAGTTCTTGTTAATTGATGAATCAGATTTCACTCCGTCTACATCTAATATCAAGATGAAATGTCAAGTGGAATGTCAAGCTGTCTCCATGTGTTAGTGTTTTCCATGTGCTAGTGTCAGGAGGGATATTGGATTTTTTATATGTCCAGGTTAGTGCCTGTCTGAAACAGTTGTTTATTACCCGGTCAGTGATTTCTCTTTCATTTGTGTGATACGTGGCTCTCTAGGAGGGAAAGTGTAATCTGAATCTCAGCCTCTCTCTTTTACCTGTGCTCTTGAGCGCAGATCTGCCTTTGAGGGTTTAATCCGTGGGAGTCTGGAGTCTGTGTGATCACATGTAAATTGGGATGACAAAGAGCTCATAATTATCTTGAGTGTGGGGAGGTGCACAAATCTTAGGCACAGCAATGTAACCTGTACCTAGGTAATGGCTCCTTTCAAATGCGCATCGTGCTTTTGTCCCAGTGAAGTTGGCTTTGGATGCAAGGATTTTTAAGTGGTGATGGCTGCGAGGGGAGCCAGTTAAAACCTAATGTGCCTGTGCTTTTTATTTTTTCCCTTAGAGAGAGCTTGCTTTTTCTTTGTAGGAGATGTCACAGTAATTAATGTTTGCTCAGTTGGATGTTGGCATGTGTATGTTATTGAGGGGAAGAGAAAGCAGATCGATTCGTTTTGAATCGCAGTAATAATACAGAGATTCCAAATGCCCCCTGCCTGTTTTAGAGCCTTTGTTTTGTGGAGAATCAAATGGAATGGGGAATGCTGGGCATGTGGAGAGAGCTGCTGAAGGCTCGGGATCGTCTCTGAAGGCTTCTGGGTATCTCTTATACGGTGAATATTGACATTGCTGCTGCTTGAATCATTAGAAGACTGTGAATGGGTTGAGAGCAAGGGATAATCACTGGAGACTGCAGAGAGCCTGGGTCTCTCTCTCTCTCTCTCTCTCTCTCTCTCTCTCTCTCTCTCTCTCTCTCTCTCTCTCTCTCTCTCTCTCTCTCTCTCTCTCTTTCTCTCTCTCTCTCTTTTTCTCTCTCTCTCTCTTTTTCTCTCTCTCTCTCTCTCTCTCTCTCTCTCTCTCTCTCTCTCTCTCTCTCTCTCTCTCTCTCTCTCTTTTTCTCTCTCTCTCTCCCTCTTGTACCCCTCCCCTCTCATATACTCCATTTTCCTGTTCTGACTGCCTCTGTCTGTTTCTTTCTGCCCCTCTGCTTAGGCTGGTCATAAAGAGATGTTTCTGTCTAGTTTTGTGAAAGGTTCAAGCGGTGCCTAGCTGTTCCCAAGTGCCACACAATAAACAAACCTTGTATCACTCTTATATAAACAGTGAGAATGGCATATTCTGATATAATATTGTCTGGTACAATTCAAAACACATCCTGGTCTTTTTGTGGTTGCTTTAAAATTACATGTGGGCAGTAATGAATAATTAGAGGAGCGTTTTAATTTCTGTCATACCTGTTCTTCCAAGAATCCGTAATGGTTGACTACATTTTTACATTGCTGTTATTTACATCATCTCTGTCATGCTCATATTGGCCATCTTGGATTCATTCCTCGGTTGGCATGTTGTATGTTAGCTGGGGAAATTCAGTCTGAGCAGAGAATGCTGTCATTACTATTAAAATAATGTAAGGGAATAGAATTTTATATTCTTATGAATGACATTTTCAATACGTCTGCAAAAAGTAATGTGCTTTTGAAAACGCTTGTTTATTTTTTAAATTAAATATTAATATTAAAAAAAATAAATGAAACAATGGTGCATAGCCAGGTTTTTCTTAATCCAATAAACATTGTTTGAGTAAACAGGCAGTAATAAAAAGAACCATTAAATAATATTAGGCTAATTAAAACTATTGAAAAAGGGACCTATGAAGTCATTAACTCCCCCATACCCCCCCCCCCCCCTCAATTCCATTTTATTATTTTACACTTCTTAGTTTTTCTGCATTCCATTTTAATGGTAGTTCTAATTTTCAATCATTTTAATAATCAAAAACTGTGTTTAATCAATTGAATTAATAAAACTAAGGTCATGCTCTGATTTTTATTGGCCGAAAATAGCTTTATATGGTTTGATCGGTGGTCTCCATGAAGTCCGATCATATGACGCAAAAGCGAGTTTGTCATTGTACTGTTTTGTTGTGTTTTTCATTAAGAATAATGAACCTACCAATCAAGCAACTGCCGCCCCTGAATTGGCGCTAATTCAAAAGCGAAAGTAAAATGCACACAGGCATTTATAATGGTGCGTGTCCACTGGCTGATAGACGCCGCTATCAAATGCTCCAGTGTGTATCTGTATAAGCTAGGGATGGGCATTCGATTAAATTTTCTTAGTCGATCGTCGGGAGAATTAACGATCGACTATCGATTAATCATTAATATTTTTATATTCAAATCCATTATTTATTTTTATATTATATACTTTTTATAAATTAAAAATGCAATGAAAATACAAAAATACAGCGCGTTTTTCCTCGATTGGATCTTTATTACAAGATGATCAACTTGTGGCAGTAAAACTGGACGTTCGGTTAGGCTAAACTTGAAGATATATGCGCTGCGGTGCTCGAAAGCAACGGAACCTGCAGCTGCGAGTTGGCGTTCTTAAACAGAGACCCTCGTTTGTTCCAAAATAATAAAAAAAATCATGTTAAACAATAACTTAACCAAAAACATAATAATACTTAGATCTGACAGGTTTTGTCAAAATGTAACTCAGAACTATCCAAGAACGGAGTCGAGAAAGAGAGAGAGAAAGATTAGCCTACCTACTGTAACAATAAATTCGGCTAGGCTACTTAACAAAGCCTCATAAAAAATAACTAGTAACTCACATACAACTTCTACACCAGTCTACTGATTTTTGTTGAGAAAGATAAGCATGTTGATGACATGATCTGAGGTCAGACGCGACCGCAACCTGACCGTCAAGCCTCGTTTACACTTTCGCCTGGCTCTGCAGCGCGAGTCTCCACAGACTGCGCGCGCACCTCCCCAAACAGACGAGGCGTTTATACTCGACGCGCTCGCCTGTGAAACACCGAATACCGCAATGACGTCATTTTTGCCGCGCTCACCTTCGCGCTCGTGCGGACGCGTCGAGTGTAAACAAGGCTTCAGTCCAGCCGCTGAAAACACCCGGTCTGAGGGGACTGACGTTGCCGGGATGCACAGGTACCTCCGCGCTAACTTGACCAGCCCGGGGAACACGTTCACTTTCCACTCACACTACGCAACGCAGCAGCATTAGTTTAATGATAATCGATAACAAATTAACGTTATCGACGAAATTCTTAATGATCAATAATCGATCGTCGATTAATCATGCCCATCCCTAGTATAAGCACTCGATAAAGAGTGTCAAAGAAAACATGCTTTTGAAGTGTTGATCATTGTAGCCAAGCACAGACATATGTTGAGCTTGTTAAAACAAGGACCAATCAGAAGTATTTAAGAATCTGTTCAACAGCGCTCAAAATGCTAGAGAGGAAATGCTGGTATCGTCACATTTTTAAAATTTCAGTACAGAAGTCGGCACTTTTGACAACTCTAGGTGGCCTATTATTTATTTCGGTGATCGGTATCGGCCAAACCTGCTTCCAGTAATCTGTGATCGGACCCAAAAATCCTGATACTAATCTCTGTGTTGGATGCGCTCCTCATGTAACAACTTGTTGAACACGGTAACTAAACCCAACAAATTCACAGTGTTTTATAACAATAGTATTCTCATTATAATGTTATTTATATGACACTCCCAATTATTGCTGCATGATTAATCGCGATGTCAAGTCTATTCGATTATATGACGCAAAATGTAGAGGTGGGCGATATATCGTTTAGAAGATATCCAAATTTTTGTCTGGACGATATGCAAAATTGGGATATCGAATATTTCATAATTTGTACAATCCTACCCCCAAAACACGAAAACAGCTGAAGGAAGTTAAAGAGAAAACCAATAACACACACTATAACCTTCGAAACAATTATATGCAGCGATTTTAATACTGAAGGGGTTTGTTTGACTGTATTTTATGTTTTTGTTTCGTGCAATTGAGGAAAGATCGTGATTTTGTACACAGTAAGCTGCTACTAATTTGCAATATACAACTACGAAGTTCTTACCTGTCTGTTATGACGTTTCTTAGGTAAGAAGCAACAATCCAAAATCGTAAAGAGTAAAGCCGATGTACGATTAATAAAATAGCTGCTAGAAAAGGCAAAATATGGGTTCTTTGCGGAAAAATTATGTCTAAAGTTAAATGTTAAACTTAAATGTCTGTGGTGTCCTCAAGTGGCGAGCTTCGTGATTGTATCATTAGGAAATTGCTTTGTATAATGAGTCCAAAAGATGGAATACATTTTCCCAAGAGATCGGTTGGGTACACATTACAAATCTAACCATTCCGGTGGTTGAACTATTTTTCCTGCCGACCAAAATCCGCGCTGGATCGAACACCACAACGTTGTGCAACATCAAATGGCAAATGTAATGAAAGCGGAACGAAACTCATTATTTTGTGCTTCACGGACCGTTTATAAGTTCGGACGAATGTCAGTGCAGCGCGAGCCGATCTTGATTAAGCGACACCGTTACTACATAAGAGATCCAGTAAACAAAGCATTTGAATTCGCCACTTAATAACATCGCTGCGAGATCTAGTGAGAAGCGTATATTTCTCTGTTATTAACTGATCAAACAGCTAGGGCTGTCAACTTTAGTCGACTAATCGGTCAATGCTGACATTCTTATTGGTCGACCAGTAGCATTTTTTTTTTTTACCAATAGAAAGAAATTTTCAATGATTTACTCCTTGATATTTATTCCTTTATAAGCAGTTATATATTACTGTATTCTAAATATAATTAGCCTATGGTTTATCCCCAACTTTAAATTTAGGCTATTTTGTAACAGCGCCACAGTTTAGCGCACACACATAGAACACTCGGTTCGCACCTGTGGCTGGCTGCGCTGCTGCTTCGTGCTCAGTAAGGAAATAGCCTAAAGAAAATAGCCTAAAGAATGTAACAAAACGAAAATAAACCTATATGCAGTCCTACAATACAGCCTATTATTATTAGGATCGTTTTTTAGGCTCTTTGGGTTTTTTTGTGTGTGTTTGTTTTAAAACTCCTAGATCGGCTGGACAAAAGTTAACCCATAGCTTTGAAAGTAAAGAAGAATATACAGCCTGTATAAACGAGAGCTTTTGTTAGGATTTTTCATTGTGTCAGATAGCAGTTATATTTTTTTTGTAGCGTGTGGTATGGTCAGGTGCGCGATTGTGACTGTTACTATAGACCTAGGACAGTGCTCCTCACTTTTTGCAGTAAAAAAAAAAGATTTTTCAAAGATTTGTTTTATTATTATAGTTTTATGTATTTTTGATGTTCTTTCGTTGTTGTTTTATAAATGCTCTATGACAATTGTTAAAAAAATGTTCAATCAAAACATTGCGTCTTTTTTTTTTTTTTTGTCGACTAATCGTTGATCAGGACAAGACTTTGGTCGACTAAGGATTTCTTTGGTTGACTACAGCCCTACAAACAGCACTGACGTGGAAACCTGGAGAAACATCGTTCCATGAATTAACTAGTTATAGGTTTTAAGTCCACAGATCATTCACCATGGATTTAATGTGGTAACCATAGACTGTAAAAGGTAGTAACACACTAACTTGTAACCATGGAAGTTTGGCAGGAATATTAAAATGCTTTCAAGTACGTCACACATCTTTTTCCAGCACTTCAGAACTCAAATGTTATATGTTATTTAAATGTTATTTTTTAATGTGATGACAAAAACATTATTTAATCCTTCAAAGATTACCCCCATTTATAAAACTAAAAGTGTCAAGAGGCAGGAAAACTCACACTTATTTAAAAAAAAAATATATATATATATGTATTTTAATAAATAGGAAATTTCTATGGCATTTCTTTATTTTTGCTGTATCGAAAACGTACCGAACCGTGTCACTCTGTATCGTATCAAACCGAACCGTGAATTTTGTGAACCGTTACACCCCTATTAAAAATATAAAAGAACAATAAAGACTTTATTGAATAATATTTTAATATTTTAAAAAGTTTAGGAGTCTTTAAATCAATAATGTCTCATATCTTTATGTACTAGTAATTCTATACAATAATAGGTCAAATGCAGCAAGTCAAAAGACCAACTGGACCTTCTTTGCCAGTTTGCACACATTTCTTTGAAGGATTGCAAAAATATCGTCTGAATATTGATATTGAGATATTGGAAAAAAATATCGAGTCAATATTTTTGTCATTTTTGTCAATATTTCCCACCCCTAGAAAAATGCTGTGATTTTTATATGAAATAAATTAGGGCTGTTAACCCAATTAACACAAGTGTGAACACAGCCTATCTCAGCGAAATGCATCCTATATGAGATTAATCAGATATTTAACATAAACATAATATTACAACTAATATCTGCACAAAATGATGCGCATTAAACAGGGATGGTGAAAACTAAAAATTTTCTTGACCGACCACCGAGCCTCATTAGCCGGTTGAAACCGGTTAACAGATTAGTTTGAAATATGCTACGCTATTTGAAATAACAGCCATTTTGAGCCGCGCCTGCAATTTCGCAACTCTGTCACATCTCTCTCTGCCTCCCGCTCACACATACACTGCCCCGGGTCCGCCCTTCCACTCACTTCACTTTTTTAAAATTCCCTACAGTGCGAAACAATCCCGCAAAGTACGCGACGCAGAGGAGCTTGTATGTAATCGGAGGACAAATGGCTCCTTAGTTTCGAAATGGTTTGGTTTGGTAAGGTGATCGCGTTGAAAATAAAGGCGTTAGTCTAGCGGTAGAAGCTCATTTGAAACATTGCCGCGGCTCATTTAAGAAAATGACAGCTCCGAAGAGACGCCACTTTAGTTGGAGGTAACGTTAGTGCTAACAATAATAAAGAAAGATGATGATCATCATCACCTTATCTGTAACCACTGACATGTAGATGTAATGTACTATTTCCAAATCTAAGCCATCTTATGTGGAATGTTGCCTAATAGACTGCAACACGATAAAACCAATGGATAAAACAGGCACCTTCAGAATGCGTAAAAGATGCACCGGCCAAGGCAGGTCTAACTCACTTTGTGCCTTCTAATAATGGACAGAACAAGTCGCGTTTTCAGGTGATACATCATAGATAATGTAGGCCTACTGTATTTAAGCACTGTATCACACAAGTTGCAACTTACGTCTGTGTCATTCTTTTTGTCGAAATGGTCCCACACACTACTTTTCTTTGCACGCTTCATCTTGTAGCCTTTACTTTTCGCAAACCTTGTGAGCGCGCGAACCCAAACGCTGTGACCGCGACAAATGTTTTTATTGGTTTGTTAAAGTACAAACAGGCGAGTTATGAGAAATTGAGGGTGAGGGATTTGTTCACTTCACACAAAAATATATTGGAATGAGATGGCTAACTGTAGTAGCATTTAGTCCACTGTCTATAATAGCCTAATTTAGAGATCACTTTTTTTTTTTAACCGACTACCGACAACTTTGTTCGGTTAACGTTGATACGGTCAACCATCGGTCAAACGGTCATCGGTAGAGATGCTCCGATCAGCATTTTTGGGGCCGATCACCGATCACCAAAATCATGATCTGCGGATTGCCGATCACAGAATGGCAGGGGAATGGGAATCTTTTATCTATAATCTAGCAGAGTTTGCTCCATTTGTAGAAATGTGTTTATTTAATTGTATTTAGAAAATGAGATGTCTTAAGGCTACTGTAGGCCAGCTTTCCCAAATAAGGCAGAGTAACATTAAATTATTCCAAACAAAGAGGGGTCAGGCAGACCAACACACATCAGATCAGCCTAATGGGAGGGGATCAAGTTACACTTAGGCATATTTGGAAATTGTAGCCTATTAATACACCCACTACATTTACTAATTGGCAACAAAATGTACAACTTGTTACACCAAAACTGGCTACTGATAAAAGGACAAAACTATGGCAAGTTTTTTTCCTGTTATTATTATGAACGTCTGATGTAGTTGAGCAGAATGCTCTTTTATGAAGTTACTTCATTAAAGGACATATTTAATGAGATTATGCCTGAAAAGGTTTTGGATTTTTTATCATATGTTCACTTAAAAATATATATTGTATAAAATGACTTCTTGTTTATATTAGTTTTGTTTTATTGTATTTATATGATATTCTTATTTTTATAATTGAATTTTTGCCATGAAAATAGCTTTGAATGCTGACATGGCATTAAATAAAATAATCTGAATCTGATGTAGTTGAGGAACCAACTACGTCAGATCAAATAAAAAAAACAAAGCCGCGCGAGTAATTTACGTCACGTTATCGGCTTTTTTGATCGGCGCTTTTGGGGTTCGCCGTTCAATCTATTTTTAGCCAATATCGTCCGATCAATCGGAGCATCCCTAGTCATCGGTTAGCATTCCTAATGCACAATTGAACTTGAAGTTACGTGCTAGTCAGAATGTGTATGTCCTGCGATGGATGCGCTCTTCGCGCAACAACACGCTAAAACGTGATAACTAAACCCAAATAATTCACAGCGTTTTATTACAATAGTGCTCTCATTATAATGTTTTTTTTTTTTTTTACCTTTATTTAACCAGGAAAATCTCTCTGAGATTAAAAATCTCTTTCACAGGAGAGTCCTGGCCAAGAATGGACAGCAGTTACAGTCACAACTTACAAATTGAAACAACAAATAACAAATTAAAACACTTAAAAACAATTTCAAATCAATGAGTCTTCTTCGAGTGACTGAATAACAGATTTAAAATGTTCCAAAGGCACCAGAGTTTGTAATTTCAATTTTGTTTGGAGTAAATTCCATTCAAATGGAGCTGCGTACATAAAGGCCCTTTTTCCCAGTTCAGTTCTCACAGATGGAACAGAGAAAGTAAAACGATTATCAGACCGAAGGGAATATTTCCCAACACTTTTCTTTTGAATTAGGCAACCTAGATACAAAGGCAACAACCCCAGAATAGTTTTATAAATTAGATAAAAATGAATTTTCCTTCTAATAGACAAAGATGACCAGGATACTCTATTATACAATATACAATGATGAGTTAAAGGTTTACAATCTGTAATAAATCTTAAAGCGCTGTGATAAACAGCAACCAAAGAAGAAAGAAGTTGAGAGGAAGCAAATTGATACACCACATCACCATAGTCGAGTACGGGCAAGAAAGTAGCAGAAACTAACCTCTTTCTCACATTAAATGAAAAACAGTGCTTGTTTCTAAAATAAAACCCAAGCTTTATTTTTAATTTTTTCTTTAAATTAGTTATGTGAGACCCAAAAGATAATTTATCATCGATAGTGATGCCAAGATATTTATATTCTTTCACTAACTCAATCACATCACCTTGCGAAGTCTGGAGAGGAGTAAAATTGTCTATCGCCTTTTTCGAGCTAGAGAATAACATGATTTTAGTTTTATCTACATTCAGGACAAGTTTTAGTGTATGAAGCCAAGACTGAATAACATCAAAAGCCGCTTGAAGTTTAAGCAAGGCTTGCTGTTTCGAAGATGCACCACAATACATAACCGTATCATCTGCGTAAAAGTGAAAATTAACATCTTGTTTGTCTTGATCAATACTGTTAATGTAGATAGTGAATAAAAGAGGCCCCAACACGGATCCTTGAGGAACACCTTTAACAATCTCCAATAGTCTTGAATTTTTACCCTCAGCCTGACGTATTGAGTTCTATTACTTAAATAATTTTTAAACCAGAGAATAACATGATTTGATAAGCCAACACTCCTTAATCTATGCAGCAATATCTCATGATCCACTGTGTCGAAAGCCTTAGATAAATCAATAAAAAGGGAAACGCAACAATCACCTTTATCAACTGATCCCACAATGTCATTTACAACTTTCAAAACGGCTGTTGTGGTACTGTGTATTGCGAAACCCAGATTGATTACTAGATAGAACTTTGTGTACATTTAGATAACAAGTCACTTGATCACTAATAAAACTTTCTAAAATTTTTGATAGAACACAAAGCTTTGAGATTGGTCTATAATTATCTAGTATAGTAGGGTCTCCCCCTTTTAATAGGGGAACAACAAAAGCTGATTTCCAGAATAACACCAGTATCTATTGAAAGATTAAAAAGATAAGTTAATGGGGTTGAAATAATATCAGCTGCCATTTTCAAATAGATAGTTTCCACACAATCAGGGCCTGGTGATTTATTTATATCAAGCGCTTTGAGTGCTTTGTGGACATCAGAACTCTTGATGTGTACAAAAGTGAACTCCTCCTTTTTAAAAAATAGTTTCTGCACTAACAAAGTCATTATTTGAGAATGTTGTGATGTATATGACAGTCCTAACTTTATTAATGTCTTGCATTGCTGTCTGAGCTGCATGCGCTAAAACTAGGGCTGGGCGATAAAACGATAATTATCGCGATATAATTTTTCTCAATAAAACAATATCAAGAGTTCGATAATGTTTATGCGCCGAAAGCGGAACGAAACTCATTTGAACCGCGCGCCACACGGACCATTTCCGCTCGGCTCAAAGTCCAAATGGCAGCGCAGCGCGAGCTCCGCTTACTCTGGTCCTCTCGCTCACGAGATCCAGTGAGAAGCGCTTGAATTCAGTGAAGAACACAAATTGTCTCAGTGATTTAAACCAGTTTAAAGGCAGATGAAACAGCGCTGACAAACAGGAGAAACACTGTGTGAAACGATAAGGTCAGAATCTGAATTGATACTGAATCCGTTTACCATGGATTTAGTGTAACGTTAGCCTAGTAATATTAACTGCACCATGAAATGTGGGATATACATATTGAATTGTATTATATTATTAATGTACCCAATGTATTAAATGACTAATGGAATATAATTACAGTATTTAATAACGTATTTAGGCTACTGTTTTTCATACAAATACCATAGAAACCATTGTTACATTTTGCCATGATAGTGAGGTGCTATAGGTAATGCCTGGCTTTATCTGTGGTTATAATGATCTAAATGCATGATACTGGATGACCAATGGTTAATTTTAATAACTCAAACAGTCAGAATATTACATTTTAACAAATACAAATGGTTATTTTTAACAGATGTTACTGTTCTTGTTAATGAACAAAACATAGTAGTATTAGCTTGAGTTAGGATGCAGATTTACTGTCAACTCACTGTCAAATTCATTTCGAGACAAAACATGTAATATTAATATTGCAGCCTGCACTGCAAACTGTGCTGAAGATACGTGCCATCAAAGTCAGGCAACAAAAACAATATCCCCCATTAGCACATGCAGAAACTAAGAAATATATTTTCCTATTCAGATATTTATTTTGTTAAGGAAAAATTACAAATGTTTGAATGTTTTACCTCAAATTTGTGAAATGTTCACCTGTTTGGCAAGTGTTTGTCATATGTTCTGACAATAAAGAGTTTAAAACCACAATTAACGCTCTGGTTTCTACAACTTTCACTTAGGAGCAAAAATCTGCCTTTAAACTTGAAATAAAGATTTGACATTTATCGTGATAATTATCAATATCGACTGGTATAAAAAAAAAATTGTGCTAATTTTTTTTGGCCATATCACCCAGCCCTAGCTGAAACTACACGATCACCGGTAAACTGAAGTGCTTTATTACCACGTTAATTAACTTAACCGAATGCATCCTATATAAGAAATCGTGTATCACAAAATGAACATTACAACTTACAATTGCACAAAAGGCTGTGAATGCACAAGTGAACTTGACTATGCTAGTCATGAAGGTACAAACAATACACACCATTCTTTTACAGTAGTACTCTCATTATAATTGTATGTTGCCTATATGACAGGGCTTGCACTGCACATGTTGCACTTAACTGTATTTTCCTTTTTGAAGTGATTCCAATCTTATTTCAATCTATTTAAAACAATACTGGCTATAGTGGTAATTTCATGTCTTTTTTATTTTTGAAATACATCTTAACTTCTAATTTGAGGACAATCTTTGAAGGTTGAATAATGATTTTGGTCATCATATTAAAAATAAAATTTAAATTGAATAATAGAACTTAAATTGAATTTAGAGCTTTGAAATGTTGGAAAAAATGTGAAGCTCTTGAAATTCTTAAAGTGCTTGAATGTCATTCTCAAAAAAAATGTTCGTAGCCTGAGATGTATAATGTAAAAACATTCGACTTTCTGCCACAATACCATAGTTACAGTTAGCGTTACTGCATTAAAACCATGGTGAAAATTGGTGACTTGTGGATTGAAAAGCCTTTTGTAACTTGTTAATTCATGGCACAATGTTTCTCCTGATTTTCATGTCAGTGCTATTTGATCTGATATCCTTGGTGTATAACAGAATTTGCGAGATAAGCGGTCTGCGCTGCATAGCTCGAATCAGCAGCGTGGTTTTGTTCTGCTTTCCTTTCGTTTGGCATTTGCTGTTTCTTATATGCAACAAAAATGGTAGCTTTTATCAGTTGGGCAATGTGGTGGTGGCCCCAGACCAATGCAACCTTTAATAAAATTTAGTTTACACAGTTTGCAGCACAGATCTGCCAAAATGCATAAATGTGACCATTTCAGAAGAGGAGGATTATAGCTCGAGTCATATTTACTACAACTACAAAGCTGATTCTGTTACAAATTGTGATGTCAAAAACAAAAAATTGGCAATTATGTAAGTAACTGTTTATGAATTGTTCTTTAAAAAGGTAATTCTGTGAGGAAATGTAGTCTGAAAAATCTACAGAGAGGTTTGGAAAATTTAAGTCTGGAAAAGTATGGAATTTTGAAATGGAAAATGTGCAGGAACCCTGTAGCTATAGAGAACATGCATTAACCAGGAAATATTTTAAGAGCATTATAATAGGTTACACCTATTCATGCTGCAGTTTTCGCATGACAAGATGGTGTCCTCAACTGTGTGGCATGTTATTCTTCTTTGTCAACTTTAAGTAATTCCAAGATAATTTGGTTTTCTGAGAATTTGATTGTCTGCATGTTGCCTCCACCCAGCTGAAACTTAATTTTGAAAATGTTTATGGTTAATTAGATGATGAAACTCTTGATTAGCTGTTTGCTATGATTAATAGAAGGCAAGTCCTTTTGTTAAAGGATTTTATCTTCAAGAATAAGACCGATCTGGTAGGGCACGGTGCTGTCTTTTATGAACATTTTGCCTAAGACATTTTTGTATGTAATTATAATTGTATGACGTAAGGATGCTCCCATCAGGTTTTTACAGCTGACACATTTGTTTGTTCTTATTCGACTTAATCTACAAGGTTTGTGAAATGAAATGTTAATTACATATTTAAGGATTTGTTTAAATGAAATAAATGCGTACTTGTTGAATGCTGACGGTGAAGGTATTATAATGTTTGCCTTTCTGTAAGGCTACTAATAATATAAAAGCAAACGCTAAAACACCTTTTTGTATATGGTTTACTTTCTTTGTTTAACAGTTCTATCTATCATGTCTATTAGACAAAACTGTTTCATAACTAATTGGACAAAACGGGTCATAACTAATGAAGACTGAAAATTGGAGTCCTGGCGTTCTCAGCGTTGTCAAAATAAAAGTCCCGCTTCCGATACATCTGCCAAACAGAGAAGATTATTGGCTGATGTCGATATTTAAAATATGCCAAATATCGGCTGATATTAATTTTGTTTTTTAAAAGGCCTAAAAAGAACAAATAAGCCCACTCGAAATATCCATATTAGCATACACGGGCCTATGAGGAAATAATTAAATTGATAACTCATTGGTGTAGCACTTGTGTGAGCTTTCTGTATTTATATATTATTCATTGCGTTCATGATTGACAGTAACTTTTTCATTGTTGTCATTTAATAATTTATTCATTACTTGTATTATATTTTCTCAATTTTATTGAATGTCTAAAGATTGTAAATTGAATTTGCATTCCTTGCCTTTTCATTTGGTTGATGTTGATGGTAATATTATTAGGCTACCTCTGTTATTTGTTGCCCCTGAAAGGTGATACTGAATTCTTAAAACAGGCTGGTGTTTATTGCATTACTGAAATGTGATCTTACTGGTCAAGTTAAGAAACCAACAATCAAGCCATACAGTGATGTGAATAAGTTAGGACACCCATGCTAAAGTTGCCTAAAAAGAGGAATAAAAAATCATCTTTTGGAAATTGGCCATCTTAATGCCTTAATTAGAAAAATTATGGAAAATCCAACCTTAAGGACACCAATTTTCTTTGTTTATGAATAATGTATCAAATAAATGTACTTCCTTAAAATAAAGGTTGCATAAGTCAGGACACCCCTATGTTAAATTCCCATAGAGTCAGGCAGATTTTGATTTTTAAAGGCCAGTTATTTCATGGATCCAGGATAATAAGCATCCTGCTAAAGTTCCCTTGGCCTTTGGAAATAAAATAGACCAAATAAAATAGACCCACATCATCACATAGCCTACCCTTCACCATACCTAGAGATTGGCATGGGGCACTTTCATGCAAATCAAACCAGCTATTAGGCTAACTGAAATCAAACCATGCCAATCTCTAGGTATGGTGAAGGGTGTGTGATGATGTGGGGATATTTTAATTCAAAAGGCCAAGGGAACTTTATCAGGATGCATATTATTCTGGATCCATGAAGTAACTGGCCTTTAAAAATAAAAATCTGCCTGCCTCTATGGGAATTTAACATAGGGGTGTGCTGACTTATGCAACCTGTATTTTAAGGAAGAACATTTATTTATTTATGATACATTATTCATTCACAAAGAAAATTGGTGTCCTTAAAGGTTGGATTTTCCTCATTTTTTTAATTAAGGCATTAAGATCAATTTCCAAAAGATAATTTTTTCCCCCCTCTTTTTAGGCAACTTTAGCATGGGTGTCCTAACTTATTCACATCACTGTAGATAGTGATTATCCACTGATTACAATCAGCTGAGCATCCCTCATATGCCGTTATGTCTGATACTTAGAAATGAATGAATGGAATGTGTTGTTTCACTGAAATGACCAGTATTGTTTTCTTCATCACGTGTTTAACCAGAATCTCCTCTGTCCCATTTCTCATCAACAGACACGCGTCATGGAGGGAGCCAGTCAATCCGTACTACGTGAACACCGGCTATGCGCTGGCTCCTGCCACCAGTGCCAATGACAGCGAGCAGCAGAGCATGTCCAGTGATGCAGAAACTCTCTCTCTGACCGACAGCAGTGTGTACGTACACAACTATAGACACACAAATACACACAGATCCATTCTCACCACCGCAAGCTGGCGGAACATTCCATCCGAGAGCTTAGAGCGATTCAATTTCACCACGCCATCCCGAGTCAATTTAGCAGGATTTTCCTTCAAGAAACTTGCAGCCAGTTCGGCAGAAGCATCAGATATTTCGGCCATTGAACGGAAGATGCACGCATTGCGCAGACAAAGCTCGATGTAACATCATTGGCAGCGGTTAGTGGAGGCTGGTCTCAGAGCAGTGTCTCGTGCATGCAGAATCAGTGCCATTTTCCCCCAGCTCTGCTCTGGGAACAGAAACAAATCTGCTCTCCTCTGAGGAGGACCATCTGCTCATTATCCACACCAATGAAAGCTTCTAAATGTCATTACTTATGCTAATTATAGAGCTTCAAATTGGGAGGTATGAGGCGCTGCAGGCTGTAATTTGAAGGCATTGACTTGTTTTCCTTCAAATTAACTTTCCCTGAAAACAAAGGAAATGGCCTTCACGCTGTACCCTACTCAAGCAGGTTACAGAAGGGAACAGGAAATGAAATATTGAAAACAAACAAGGCCTGAAAATAAGAGCTCATAAATGGTTTCCGCGGATCCTTAAAAAGTCTTCAATTAGATTTTTTAAATTTAAGGTCATAAAGTCTTTAGTCTTATTTTTACTTATGAAAGGTCTTAAATTTTAGATAACACTTAGACATATCCAAATGCTTTCCAAATTAAAACTATCTAATTAGCGTATTTTTTTTGATTATTCTTTCTTTTTGGATTTGCTTATTCACGTGACAATTCGCGTCATTCGCGGCAGCATGTATAACGTATGTCTCCTGTATGCGAAACAGGAGGAGAGGAGAAGAAAATGGGTAATGTTCAATTGTAAGTTCATTCTTTGTGCGTAGGGGTGTGCATTATATATTGTCACTGCGTGCTGACATCGCATTTGTCTCTCGTGCTTTCACTACGTGATTTGTGCAGTGATAGGTATGTTCCCAAATTAGTTTTTGTCTTGTATTGTAACAACATTATAAATAAATATATCACATGAGCAAGAGTGCCGTTTTCCGTGCACAATCGCAAATGTGACATTTATTTTATACAACAGTTAAATGAAATATAAATTAACATTGTTACATTTTATAAACAATATTGTTTGTTTTTCCTTTATTTCGCCGACGAGAATTTCAAAATGAAACCGTAGAAGTCTCCATGCAACAGACACCGATGATTTTTTGACTGAAATCTGCGTTTTGTACAAACCAATTTAATGATTCAATGACACTTTCCCGAATGAATCAGCCGTTTGAACAAATCAAATGACTCCTTCAACTCACTTAAGACAGTGACTTGTCGCCACCTACTGGCAGTTTTAGTATTAAAAGTACCCCTTAATTAAAAAGTTAAAATTAGAAATCATTTTATATTAAAATATTAAAATTGTAAATGCAGTGTAAATGTATTAATGCCAGTTCTGAATCTGATGCGTCTGTGTCACCTCTGCACTGCAAAGATGGTAACAGTGGTACTGTTATTATTCTAATAAAATTTTATTTGAATGTTAAACTTCGACATAAAAGGTGATGCGTACATCTAAAAATGTCCGTATATAGGTGAAAAATGCCCCAGGAAATCAATAAAAAGTGCTTTGGTCTTAGGTGTAATCAAATTTGTCGTCTCATTTCATGGCTACTAAAATATTTTTGGCTTCATGCAATTAGATAGCTGACACGAGGACGTGGTCTGCTGGAGAAAATATCGCGATATGAAATTTCCCCTCCATTTACGTAGAAGTGGTAATCAATGTAAAGATTTTCGAAAATGTGTACTTTTAAACTCGGTAATGCAGCCAACTCTCATTCCCTGTCAAGCTGCAGTCACATTAGTGAAATTTTAGCAAGAATTTTAGTGACAAAGGTCCATTATCAACAGCTCAACATCGTGATGTCTGTCAGCCTCCGCGATGGACGATGGCATTGTCTATCGGCCCAACCCTATAAGCAAGCTAACATGCTGTGTATTCTGTATATACACTCCTGGCCAAAAAAAATATGGGCCATGCCAAAAATGGAAAAATATTTAGTTATTTTGTAATGATCTTAATGATTTTAATCACAATTCACTGGTCAAAAAAAATGAGCAAAATCACACAAATACTGTAGATAAAGTAACTTGTGAGACCAAATATCCACTACAGGGTTCAAATCTGGACTCTGACGAGGCCAAAACATGAGCCAGATGGACTTGACAAGACACTTCTTGGTTGTCTTTGAAATTTAGGCCGGAGCATTGTCTTTTTGAAAAATAACATCTGATCATTCCTCTCTAGATTACTACATTTGTGGGAAGAAAAGCCATTCTGTAATATTCTCCTGTACTCCAAAGCATTAATTGGCTTTTCACAGTGAAGCATCTCACCAATATCAGCAGCTAAAAATGCTCCCCACACAACACTTCCTCATCTATGCTTCACTGTCCTAGAGATGCATTTATTATTATATTTCTCACAAGATTTTCAAAGACAACGCTCTGGAGCATCACAATGCAACGTGTGCTTCATTATGATTCATCACTCCATCAACTTCTCATATTCTGGCAAAAACTTAATTCTGTCTTTGATGTTTTCTGTGACAGCAATGGCTTTTTAAATGGTGCATTTGCTTAAATTTTACAAATTTCCTGATCAATAATGTGTGGTTAAGACTTAAAAGCTTAGTGTTTTGCCATTTTGGGCTTAGCCCATTTCTTTTTGCCCAGGAGTGTATATAAAAATTTCATTTACGTCTATTAGTTTGTCAAGAGAATGAAAGGCGTCATCAACAACAGTTCTAATCAACATGGTTCAAATGAGGATGTACGACACGGTTACTACGGTTTTGGGAAACAGTTGTAACTGGCTAATAAGTTTCTCCAATGATGCATCGTACTATGGTAGTTAAGCAGCGAGTTACATCGTTGTTTGGGAAACGCACCCCAGGGCAACGAATCCACACGACCAATTTGAAATTTGCAAGGGAAAATCTTTCACCCTCTCCCGAAATTCCAAGTCATATGAAAATAACTGGATTTTGACCTCGAAAAATTAGCCGGAAAATGGTAAATGTTGACCGCACTTTCAGACTGTCGTTTAGCAGAAACATACATTATTGTTCTGGATGTTTGTTTTTCAAGAGAGTTTCGACTGGAGAGGCAGCAACAGGGAGTGTGCCAAGTTCAGAGATGGCATGAATGATCCATGTTATACAAAAAAACACATTAAAGGCACATCAGGGCAAAAACATGTGTCTGAAGTGGGCTAGATTAGAGGCCATTATCAGCTGTTTGCCAGGCAGAGATGCAGGGGGGTCCGCAGCAGGACCTGGGGGGATTAAAGACTCCCTGTGCATGTGTCAATGAAGGACCCCAAACATGCTCTGCTCTGAAGCGGTTGCTGCCACTGCCCCAGGGATTCAGTTAGATGGGAGGAGGAGGACGCTTTCACATTTTCAGTCCCACAACAAAAACATAAACACCTGCAATCACTTTAGCTTTGCAGAATGGTCTGTTCTCACACAAGGACTTTCTTGTATGCACATATTTATTGTTACGAATATAACTGCACCATTTTGTTCCCTGTAGAACTGACAAGTCACACATGCTAGTGAGGTAACATTTTGTATTTAGCAAGCACAGTTGATGTGCAGCACACATTTTTCATCACAAGTTTACTTACCATCACAAAATACACAGATTAAGCTTTCACCAAATGCCTGCTTTGCAAACTGACATATTATGGAGATTAGACAAACAATACTACGGTTGTTCAAAAATGAAAAGTGTCGTTGCTTACCCACCCTAATGTGATTCCAAACCTGTATGACTTTCTGTGATATATGGAACTGAGATTTTTTTTTAGATGAATGTCTTTTGTACAATTCATAAGGCTTCTGAAGTCATATTTTCTAAAGCACTTTAAAAAGACTGAAATTTAGATTTATAACCATGGTCCCCATTTACTTACACTGTGTGGAAAAAAGCAGCTCAGACGAGTGTTAATTTAGTATTTATATACATTTTATATTTTCATTTTTAGTCATTTATATTAGTTTTTGCAGTTGCACTTTACAATAAGTTTCTAATTTTGTACGTTCGTTAACAGTAAAAATGCTTCTAAACTAAGCATTTATTATCAGTCACTGTTATTTTCAGCATTTACTAATACATTAAGACGTCTGAGCTAACATGAAGTAACAGTGAAGTTATTTTTAACTATCATTAACAAATTTGCTTTTTGCTAGAAGAGGGAAAATCATAGTGAATCATACTAGAACTTGGTATATCATGGTAAACTATGGTCAATCATGCTAGATTCATGGTAAATCATTCTGGAACATGGTAAATCATGAAAAATCACAGTAAATTGGTATATCATGGTAAATCATGCTAAAACAACATCTATTCCATCTATGATGTCAGTGGTTAAATGCTTGCTACATAAAACTTAATGTCTTTTGATGCTTTTGAGCTTAACTGCTTGAACACCGATAAATGCTGCTTGCAGCTTTAATTTTTTTTGCTTTTATATTTGTTTTAGTCATTTTAGTACTTCATCTTAAACCTGAAGGAAAAATGTTGCCTTGGCTGCTAACTGAAACAAGTTTTATATTTAATTTTAGCTTTATTTCAATTTTCGAAAACGATTTGTAATAGTTTTAGGCGTAACTATAAGAACACTGGCTTAGGCATTCTGCTAAATATATCCTTTTGATTTGCACGAAAAAAAGTCATACAGGTTAGGAAATGGACATCTGTTTTTGTATTGTTTTTTTATATATTTTTTTACTCCACCATCCACTATTGGACCGTCAAAATGGGTTATGTAGAAGACAATGATTTCATATATAGTATTTTTGTATATATTAAATTCCTGTTATATTTTTTTTACCTACAGAGATGGTGTCCCACCTTATAGGTATCGTAAACCGCATCGACGCGAGATACACGAAAGTGCCAAAGTTAATGGGCGAGTGCCACTACCTCATATTCCTGTAAGTATGCTTTGGATTTCCAGAACACCTTGTTGACTTTACAACACTTTTTGTGTGTGTGCTCTCTACCTTTTTATTCCATCTCTCTCTCTCTCTCTTTCTTTCACCCCCACTCTCCTTTTTATTTTATTCTCTGTGCCTTGTCTCCGTCCATCATCTTCTGGTCTTTCCCTGTCATTGTTACTCTCTCTTTTCTTCCCCCTGCCTTGTCTCTCCCATCGCCCCTAAAATGAATGTGCATTCTTAAGATGCACAGCGGTGGCTGGGGAGCTTTGATCATGTGCTGGCGAATAGCTGATGGAGAGTGAGAGAGCGCGAGTGTGCTGTCTAAAGCGTTCCTGATGCTCTCGTCAGCTCTGCCTGCTCTGCCCCAGCAGATGTGAAGCCTCCTCCTCTGATGGCTCGGCTTTCCCACTGTACCGGCTCCAGCATAATTGGAGCCTCTGAGATAGAGCCCAATTTAACAGAGCAAACATACACTTCCCCTCACTGGGGCCTTTCACTCATCCTATAGAGACTGAAAGCTGTGGAGGCAGCGAAGACACTTCAGCTCGTACGTGCATGACGTACTGGAAGCTCTTAACTAATTTTTCCGCATGCGCACCAATATCTTATTTTGAGTTCTGTCACTGTTTATTCACCCTCATGTCGTTCCAAACCTGTATGGCTGACTTGCTTTATTTAATTGAACACTAAATGAAGTTTAGAAGGATACTCATGTGACTCAATAACAGTAGTTTTTGTAAAATTACAGTGGCCATTGACGCTCACTGTGAGATCTGACAACAAGCGGAGTGATACAAATTGTGAAACGTTTCCGTGTGATGAAATGATGCATTCTACGGAGCCCTTAAAGGGACATAGTCATATAGACATGTTTCAATGCTTTTGCGTTCTCTCCCATTTACATAGTTGGGTAATTTTATTGTATATAACTTATGGGCATTAGTGAGCCTCTATTAATATGCATGGTATTGGAATTGCTTTTTAATGCATGCTCGCTTTTTACGTATAGGGAGTGGCGGAACTGACCTCACATTTTACTAGATAAGATATTTGTCAATGACCAAGTTGCACACCAAGTCCTCCACCTTTGTCCTGTCAGTCATCCCTCCGTCCTGTCTTCACATAAGTGAAATCTGATGCACTGTAATGTAACAGACCGCTGCAACCCTAACAATGTCCCTTCAGGGGCTCCGTAGAATGCACTACTCATGTTACGTGCCTTTCCGAATTCAGATTTATGCTTCGGGCACATCATATATATCCAATGATGGTACAACAATAGTAGTGTTTATTCAAATCACATAAATGAGATTTAAGAGCGAGTAATGACAAATTGTGTCTGTTCCTAAATTAAGATTCATTGTATGAAAAAGAGCAGAGCAAGCAACTTTCCAAACATCTGCTTTTTTGTTCAACGGAATAAAGAACATTATATGGATTTAGAACAACATTATGTAAGTAAATGATAGAATTTATAATTTTAGCTGAATTGTTGGCCTTTAATTCTTATTGCTGCATCTTTCTCAAGTTTTCTTTTGTTGTACATTGCATTCACATTATGGTTGCGGTTCTAAACCTTTAACACCATCTCGCTTAGATTTCTTTTTTCCCCTTTGGTTGTATTCTCCCATTCTGTCTCTGTTAAGTTTAAAAGGCTGTCTTATATTCTGTAAGCGTGGTCTGCGGCAGGGAGGCAGTGTTAGTAACCGAAACGCCTTGTCAAGACTTGACAGATTCTGCAGTTCCACTGGGCATGTAACCGTGTGGGCTGTGGAGGAGACTGATGAATCTTAAGCAAACAGAAGGCCAGAACAAAGAAAGCTGGAACAGACTTTAGATCAGATTTGGCCCTGTAATCAAAATTTTAACGGCTCCTGAAAGGGTTTTATTGGACCTTGTCCAGGCACTACCTGCAACTATATTTCTTCATGTGTCTGTCCTCCTCCCCCGTCTCTCTTTTTCTCCTTCCAGACTTCTGGAATAATACATTTCCTGGATGTCTGTTGTTTGGAGTTTCATTGGTTTTAGAAGAGAAAAGGTCTATATGCAGCTTTCCCCTGTGTAACATGATCTGCTCAGATGAAGAATGATTATCTGATAGGCAGCTCTTCTTTGTTATAAGTTTTGGGTTCATGTTGCAAGTGCAAGATGTGAAGGTGGATTGATTTTTGGTGCATTTAACAGTTTCTCATTTCCAGTTGTATGTTTTCTGACTGCTTCCTCTGCCCCGTTCTTTACCATAAGGTTTTAAATAAGACATAATTCTGTTAGGGCACAGATCATTGTGCTGTCACAGTCGACACTAGAGGAGAGGACAGAGTGCTTGAGTGTAGTTTACTTAATTAGTTTTATTTTGAAGTTTAGTTTGAAAGTTCCCAAATTATCCAACGATGTGTATAGATAGACTATGAGAAATGTACACTTTAAAAATAAACAAAACTTTAGAAGTTTGGAGTCAGTAATATATTATTAATATTTTTTATTATTATTTAATTGTATTTATATTAATACTTTAGGCAAGAATGCATTAAATTGAGGCTCCAATCCTTTTACTCACCAGTTGCCCGCTAACTCTTTTTAATGAATTTTGACGATCGTCAAATCACACCAATGATGTAATTCTAAGAATATATAGTTTCACGCGCTGCATGTTTCAGAGTAAAGCCAAATCACAGCACTGTGTTCATATTCATTCACAGTTTCAATTCACATTAAATGCGACTCTGCAAGTGCTGTGTGTTTAAATCGCTTATTTACATTTGGGAACGAATTTGCCAATCATCTTCCAAACCATCTTCCTTATTTTTTGTCTTTTGCTGATCACATGCCTGCAACCGTTTAACCTATTCGGTGGATCTGTTTTCGACCAAAGTAATAGCAACGATATTGTATTGTATTATCGGCTATCTTTTGTTTGTCCTTTTAAGCTGATACTTTTACACTGGAACTGTAGTGTGTGTGTGGACAGAATCAGTGCATTAATTCTCAATAGCACATTATCCAAAAATGTGTTTATTTGTCTGTCTAGCCTGGATTAATGTTCTCCTGCTTTCAATATTGTATTTTACACTGTTGTTATTGTTTAATCATCAGCTGTAGTTTCGTTTTTAAGAGCATTAAATGTGAATGGTGACCTTGAGTACTGACTCGCATTGTCTTCCCATCAGCGCACTAACCGGATACCAAAGGATATTCACGTTGAGCCGGAGAAGTTTGCGGCGGAGCTGATCAGCAGGCTGGAGGGGGTGCTGAGGGAACGCGAGGCACAAGAAAAACTGGAGGAGCGGCTCAAGAGGGTTCGACTGGTGAGTAGTGCGTCCAAGCGTGCCAGGGAATCGCCACGTCTCTACTGCATTTCCAGCTTCAGCAGATAGATCAAACACTGAGGCCTGTGCCTCCTCTCATCACGAGTGAACCAGTCGGATGTGTTCTAAAGACTTCCTGTCTTATAAAGGGGACTCTGCTCATTTCTTTCGTCTTTTTTTTATTTTTTCAGTGTCAGGTGATTCACCTGCTGAGATTGAGCTACTTGCTAGTCTGCCTCAGTGTAATGACTTTGTTTGAAGTCAGTCGGGGCGTGAAGAAATGCTTGCGCGCACCGCAAATGGGAATCTTTTTCCCGACTCAAAGCCAGGTGTTAAGTCTCAAGGCAGATTATTTATGTAGTTTGGCCTCCTTTAAGAGGAACTTCCATCACAGAACAGTGAATTTGAGTTAAGAGCCGAAGGAGGAATGTCATTTGTCTCTTAATTGATATTCTCACCGGTTCCTCAGCTTTCAGCAGAAAAAGTTTTCTTTACCTATCAGCTGTCCGACTGGCTTTATATACAGCACTTGCGCTCTTTGGTCCACTGAGCAGGAAGGACTCTGACAGTTAAACTTGTTTTTGCCAGCTACTGAGCCTTGACAAGTCTGCATAACACCCCAGAATGATGATTTCAGGGTTTTCAGGTCATTTTCAGATGGCTCTGTTTTTGGAGGTTGAATCGGCGCAATGGAAATTGGATGGTTTGCGCATTGCGGTTGGATTTCTGTAGTCTCCCACCTCGTCGTCTCTCTTTTTTTTTTTTTTTGGCATGATCTGTCAAAGATCATCCAGAGCGCTGACCTGTGCAGCTGTTCAGTAAAAATAAAATGATGCTCAGGCCAAATCCTCAGAATTCCTTCTCTCCTCTGACTTCGCTACCTGGAGAGAGAATCAAAGCATTGCTGGGGCTTTGGCTCTATTGACTTTCTCCATTATGAAAATGAGATGACAACCAAATGAAAAAGCACCTTTGAAGGAGAAGGAAATTTGTTGGAAATAAATGTAATTGTGTTGTTAACAGTTTAAAATAATACATATGCTACCATTCAAAAGTCACCATTTTTGCTCACGAAGGCTGCATTTATTTACAGTAAAAACTGTAATATTGTGAGCAATTCTGTAATAACCTTTCTATTTAGAAATATTTTTTTAATCAAAATTTCAAATGTTGAAATCATTTATGCAGCTTTGTTTTTTGTGGAAAGGTAATACAATTATATTTTTTCTTAGACGAATAGAAATGTCGAAGGAACAGCATTTATATGAAAAATAAATCTTTTGTAACAATTATAATATATGTATATACTGTTAATTTTGTTCAATTTAATGCATCCTTGATAAATAGAATTTAATTTTTTTTTATTATATGGTGAACTGACAATTCAACAGTCAAGTGCAATGTGTTTGACTTGTCAATTTGTGAAATATTGTAATTTGGACTGATAAATTATAATCTATTCATATCAAATTAGGTTTACGTAGTAACTAGCAGAAAAGATGGTACATAGAAGTGCAATGATGGTAACACTGCAATACAACTAACAAAATATGATTACTTTATTATTAAATTAGTATTGCTTAAAACAGTTACACATAAAATGATTCATTTTATGGGGGAAAACAGTCAGAAACAACCTTATAGTACAATATGTTGGATACTATGCAGATTAAAGATATTATATCCAGTAATTAGCCTGTAACACTGCAGAGTTTGTATGGTGGAAACACGATTAGTGTAATTAGATTTAGAACTGTTTTCATAGACAAAACTACACATTTTCATTGTCTAAACTAGTAACAATACAGAATGTGACTAAAATGTCATTTAGTCACCAGACTATGATTGAAACTAAATTTGTCAAACCGGATTCAGTGGTGTTTGCCAGTAAAATCTAAATCAGAAAGAATGGCAGAACAAATAAGCAAGTAAAATATTAGAGGTGTTATTAAATTAAGGGTTAGAAAACTGACATCAGATCATTTATAATTTGATGAAGAGAGATCTGTGCTTGTCCATAATATTATCATGATTAAAATGAATATTAAAGTCATGTTTTGAGCAATAAGAGAATTCTCTCATGGCTCGGTTTCAGGTCATTGTGTGTTTTTGAATGTGACCATGACAAATGCCAAATAAGATAAGCTTGAAAGGGCGACATCTGCTGGTTCAAACAAGTTACTGCACAGTGATTCTACAGCCCTTTTTTTCCCTTTTTTTCTGCAGTCGACTTGCTACAGATATACATTTTTTTTTATATACACACATACATTATATTAAACGTCTGAGATTTTGAAAAAGTATCTTGTCATCATTGAATAATCTCTGTGTCCTGTAGGAAGAAGAAGGTGACGACGCAGACGTCTCCACCGCTCCCTCCCTGGCCAATCACAGGGTTCCTCCTGCGGTCCACATGCAGCATTATGGAGGTCGCTACTCTGAAATGAGCTACAACGGGCTGCAACTACGGGATGCACACGAGGAAAACCCCGAGAGCATTCTGGATGAACATGTGCAGCGTGTCATGAAAACCCCCGGCTGTCAATCTCCAGGCACGGGCCGCCACTCTCCAAAGTCCCGCTCCCCAGACGGGCTGCCGGCGGGCAAGATTCCCGGGCTTATAATGCCACTGTCTGGTGGCCAAGGAAAGCACCAGGCTCGGCTGGGCCCGAAGGGTGAGGCGGCGCACCTACACCATCACAAACACGTTAACCACACACACTATGCCATGGGGGGGAAGCCCAAAGAACAGGTGGAGGCGGAAGCCACGAAGATGCACGGGGGCTCAGCCTGGAACATGGAGCAACACCACTATGGATCCAAGTCACGCAACTATGCAGATGGAATGAGCGTCGGTCCCAACGGCATGGACCCCATGGGTTACGGGTATGTGTCTCAGTGGCTTTTGTTAGGTGTGTGTGTTTTTATATATATATATATATATATATATATATATATATATATATATATATATACACACACACACACACCCTACCATTTAAAAGTTTGGTATTGGTTAAGACTTTTTTAAATGTTTCTACACTCACTTCTGTTAACCAAGGCTGCATTTACTTGATAAAAAATACATCCAAAAACAGTAAAATTGTAAGATAACTTCACAATATGGTTCATTAGTTAATGTATTAACTAACATGAACTAACAATGAGCTATACATTTGTTACAGAATTTATTAATCGTTGTTAATGTTAGTTAATAAAAACAGAGCTGTTCATGTTAGTTCACAGTGCATTAACTAATGTCAACAAATACAACCTTTGATTTAAATAACGTATTAGTAAATGTTGAAATGAATATTAACTAAAATTAATTAAGGATGAAGTAATATTGTTAACTCTTAGTTCATGTTAACTAAGGTTGTTAACTAATGAACCTTATTGTAAAGTGTTACCAATTGTAAAATATTACAATTTAAAATAAATTTTCTATTTGAATATATATTTTAAAATGTGATTTATTTATGTGATCAGAGCTGAATTTTCAGCATCATTACTCCAGTCTGCAGTGTCACATGATCCTTCAGAAACATGCTGATTTACTGCTTAACAATTTTTTTTTTTTTAACAATGTTGAAAACAGTTGTACTGCTTAATGAATTTTTGGAAATCATGATACTTTTTTCAGGATTCTTTGATAAAGAAGTTCAAAAGTACAGCATTTATTTGAGTTAAACTTTTGAACTATGGTGTATATTGTAAGCATTAAGTGAATCCGTTTCTCTTCTGTGATTTTGGTGTTCTTGTGTCTCACTGTAGCAGTAAAGGCAGCACTCTGTCAAAGCGGCCGGTCAGAAAAGGGGAAGATGGTCGAAACTACGAGATGCGAGAGCCCTTGCCCCTGGATGATATGGAGAGGAACCAGAAGATCCTGCAGTGGATGATGGAGGGTGAGAAGGAAGCTGGACGCTATAAGAGGAGCCCTTACGGGTGAGAAGCCTTTCTTAGTGTATAATCTAGAGACATCATTCAATAATGATGTCTGACCAGCTATTCAATTAGTTGTTCGAAATTATGCAAATTTCTTTTGGTCTTATATATTCCTTAGCAGCATCTCCGGCTCCAAGAAAGCTCCGAGTCACGAGGTGTCGAGGCCCAGTTCGGTGGAGCGGCCGGGGGCTGTGCACCCTTGGGTGACCGCTCAGCTCCGCAACAGTGTGCAGCCCTCCCATCCCTTCATCCAGGACCCAACCATGCCCCCCAACCCAGCCCCCAACCCCCTCACACAGCTGGAAGAGGCACGCAGGCGGCTTGAGGAAGAGAGGAGGAAGTCTGGAACGCTGCAGGCCAAGCAGAGGTGAGAGGACGTGTCCACAGAAGGTCATAATTCATATATGAGAAACACTGTGGCCTGATTTGTTATTGCTTGAAAATAATCACGTTATTTGCCTTTGGGTCAATGGCACTCAGTCTTTGACCTGGATCATTTATTCAAAATCAAAAGCACTTAATAAAACTTTGAGTTTTTAATTTCTAAGCTTAAATACATTTTTGGGGGGAGCATAACATCAAAGATGTCAGGTTGAAACTTTCCTAATATTATAATGTAGGGAAAAAACATCTTAATACTTTTTTTTAAGAATTTAATTCAAAAGTTTTCCTAATAAAAGGCCTTAAAAAGTATTAAAATGTCTTAAATTCAGATTCTATGGGTCTTAAATATTTCTGGTCACATTACCGCTAAAATTTCTCCAGTCCGTCTAATAACCAGTGAAGCATCGAATCGTGAGAATGATTCTGATTTTATTACATAAACAGCGATTGATAATGAAAATGCAGGACTCGACATTAGCGCTTGTCCGGGACAAGTGGATTTTTTGAAGGGACAAGTAAAAGAGAATTTTACTTGCCCGACCGGACAAGTAGCCTGATGAGCACATCAAAAAAAAAAAAATAACTAGGGAATGACTAAACCGAGAGAATTTAGATTCTGATTTTATTAAATTTATTGTAAATTGTGATTGATTGTGGATAATAAATGTATTACTGACGGTAAGGTTGCGCTGTTGACGCTCGCGCAGCCTCTTGAGGAGAAATCTACACAAATGAGCGCAACACACACACTCATTTAACAACATACTGCCAATAATAAATCTAAATGTGGAGTTTTATATGTTTAACATATGTTAAACAAACTCAATTATTTTTCCTGAATACCATCACAATTGAAAATGTGACATTGATTTAATTTTAACTGTTTATTGAACTGTTGTAGGAAGTCACTTACATTTTAGATGCAATATTGCCTGTCTTTGTTCTGTTTCAGCAGCGAAAATAGTTCCAAACAAAAATCACAGCAGAACCACTGCGCATCTCACAGGAACACTCAACCTGTTTTCATTACTGAATGATTCAGCATTTTGAACGAATCGGTTGAGTCAAAGATTCAATGACCCATTCATAAACATCTGTCTCATTCTTGAATGAATCAGCCGTTTGAACGAATCGTTTGTATGAATGAATAAATGACTCAAATTAAGACGGTCGCCTGCCACCACCTACTGGCGGTTTAGTGTTATGTTTAAAAGTAGTATAATTCTTTCCAACCTTTCTTATTTGTATATTTAAATCAATTTCATAACATTATTTTATGCAATTGTAATTTTTCAGTGTAAATGAATTTGATCAGCCCTACCTAGGGTAACAGCCCTATAGTGTCTTATTATTCTAAATAATTTAATTTGATCAAATTTAGGAATTTAAAATTTGCCCTTTAAAGGTGCAGATATTACAATATGCCAATTTAAATATCAAAGCTGATTGAACACTGATGAGAATATTGCTTCAGAATAAATTAACACACACACAAACAAACAATCCGGACAAAGCATCTTTTTTACTCGGACAAGTGAATTGTCAAAAGGACAAGCACATGAAACGGCTTAATGTCGAGCCCTGTAATGTATTTCTGCAGCGCTGTTGAGACTCACGCTGCCTGTCTCTGTGAGAGATTTTAAAGTGAGAAATCAAAACTAATGTGCATAACAGCAGAGAACACCTCATAGCTCATAATGTTCATAACAGCAGCTATTTTGCTGAATATTCTCACGATTGCAAATGTTACATTGATTTTAGTTCAATAAACAAGTAGTTAATATTAAATTACTTCAGTTGCTAAGGTTAAATATTACATATACGTATGTAAAATAATGTGTATTTCAATCACAGGTTTGGTCTTAAATTTCATTCAAAGTGGCATTAAAAAGTCTTAACTTTAACTTGTTTATATCTGTAGACACCCTGTAAGTAGTTTGGTATAATCTTTGTTATTGTTATTATTAGTTGTAATGATGGTTCTATTATTAATAATAATATTTAGAATTTCTTCAGTTTTAAATCTTAGTCTTTCGGATTTGTTTCAATTTTATAAATATTTGAAGAAAAACTACTGCAAAATCAAACTAATAAGATCAGTGTTCGTTAACAATTGGGGAACAACATGGAATGATATCATAGAAAGGACCCCTTTAGACCCTCATTACTGTGTCAAGGCCAATAAGACGAAGAAATTTGACCTCTTTATGACAAGGCAAGGTACGCCCAGTCCGGTCACATGGTGTGACTCCTCAAATACTTAATCATTTTCAATACTACGTTAGAAAGGTATAAAGCAAGACCTGTATGTATTTGAGGTGTAAGGCAAATGTTCATTTATAATTGCTGGTTCCACCACTTTATTTTTAAGGTCATTAAGTTAAGTATTTGCATATTCATTTTAAACACAAAATTGTTCTTTATATTGGACGTTTATCAGTGACCCATGTATTACCCATAATGCACAATGCAAGGCTGCCTCCTCTTCCCCGCCCTGTTCCGGCACTCACTGTGGCTGTCTGAGGTGCATGCGTGTAATGAGGCGTTGTGAGCCTGCAAACGCAGCCGGTGTGTCTAACTCGGGGTTGTTCCTCAGGTATGTGATGGAGGTGATCCAGAGGGGTCGCACCGCTGTCAGGCCCGCTCTGTTTCCCACGCTCAGTGTGGTGCCCGCCGTCTCCGACACGGAGCTCTCCGAGTCAGAGTATGTTCCCAATACTTCTTCATAGAGCATAGCCCTTCCTTTCACCATCCCATGCTACCGATACATGCACTTGCATGTGTTTGTCGGGGCTGTGCCTTCATGTAGTTCACTAACGCTTCTGTGTGTAGCGCTATCCACACTTGCTGTGTGTAGCTTTTAAGAGCATAATATAGACTGACCAGTCTTAGCATGTAGTCCCTCAAAAAATTGGTTGGTTCCAGTGTATTAACCACTGATCGGCTGGAGGAGAGCTACTGCAGATATGCAGTTTAGTGACATCAAAGCTTTGGTGTGGACGAGTTGAAAGCGGCACAACAGTGCAATTGTTTGGGTTTTATTTCTTCTGAGGAACATTTGTCAGACATCTGGAATTCATTTTACTCCGCAACAGTAAACCGAGTCTCTGCTGACCACCAGCACTCGTGTCCACTTCAAATCCAGTAGAGCACGTACAAGGGCTTTCAAATACGCATTTCAGGACATTCTCATTTTTTTGCTAGAAAAGCAAAACGCACCATTTTATCCCCATCTTACTATGGAATAAATGCTTTGGTTTGTTTTTTAAGTGCCTTTCGGTTCATTTGCAGGCATAAGAATACGAAGAAGCAGCCCTGTGAGAACATCACCGTGGCCTATTACTTCTGCGGAGAGCCCATCCCGTACAGGACGTCCGTCAAAGGGAGGATCGTCACTCTGGGACAGTTCAAGGAGCTGCTTACCAAGAAAGGGAGCTACAGGTAAACCACCTACGCTTTTTTGTTCTTAGCATCAGTAGGTTTTTGAAGACCGTCTGTAGTGTTTAATTTAGACGATCAAGGGATGGTTCGCCCAAAAATGAAGATTCTGTCATTTACTCGGTCTCATGTCGTTCCAAACCAACTTTCTTCTGTGAAATACAAAAAGAGAAATTCTTAACACTGCGGGTCGCTCCTGGACTGAATCTTTCAAGCTTTCAAAAAGGATGCAATATCAGTATAAAAGTATCATTTCTAATATTACAAAAGTATAAAAATAAATGCTGTTTTTTTTAACTTTCTATTCATCTAATGCTGGGAAAAAAAACAAATGTGTCACTGTTTCTACGACAATGTTAACCAGCACAACTGTTTTAACATTGATAGTAATAATAATCAGAAATGTTTCCTGAGCATCAAATCATCATATTATAATGACTTCTGAAGGATCTTATGACTGAAGACTGGAGTAATGATGCTGAAAATTCAGCTTTATCACAGAAATATATACAATTTTAGAATATATTCAAATAGAAAACAGTTATGAGGATGTGTAAATAATGACAGATAACAAACTCTTTCTTTAAGCGTATTTCAAGTATCAAATGGCTATATACAGTAGTGGGCAAAAGTGATGTCCAGCCTAGGAAAATCTACATTTTTACCCTTTATTCTAATATTAAAAATGTGTTAAAGATTTTAAAAATATGAAATTTTCCTCATTTTTATGCTTTAATCGGACTCGTAGGGTCATAAACAAATAAACAAATCTCCTCCGGATGTCACTTTGGCTGTATTAGCTATTTAACTATACAATGTTTTGACTTATACTTTGTCAATTAAACAGAATTATTTGACTGACATAGCTGAAATTAAACCATCACGATCCCTCTCCCTCAACACACCTCAGGTATTACTTCAAGAAAGTGAGCGATGAGTTCGACTGCGGAGTGGTGTTCGAGGAGGTACGCGAAGACGACGCCATCCTGCCCATCTTCGAGGAGAAGATCATCGGGAAAGTCGAAAAGATCGACTGAGACAGGAAGAGAGGGAATCGGTCTGCAGAGGAGCGTCTGCATGTGGAGAACGAGAGGGAGCTGTGAGCAGGTGCTGAGATTGGTACAGCGAACGTGGACGTGCGGGAGAGCGAGAGGTGCAGAAACGGGGAAGGTTTCTGTGGAAAGTACACTATTTACTCCGAGGCTTCTACCTCTGCACAAAAGGCTTTTAAGTCAAGTCAAACAGCTGCTCAGTGCTCAAGATCACTGCATTGTGCACAGAGAGAGCCCTTGGACTCAGAGACGAAAGCGCGAGGCAGCGTTCTCTCACTTTTGCTATATTTCTAACTCTGAAAAATGTAATGTAGCAATGTAAAGTTAGCCTAGAAAAAAAGTACTATGAGAATGTTTACTAAAGCTGCATATTTTTGATATGACGTATCAGAAGGAACATATCCTTTCTAATTTAACAACTCTTGTAATTTTATATGTACTGGTACCAGATATGTACAGACTGTCTGTTTAAAAGGAAAAGAGAAAGTTTTATATCTATTTAAATATTTAAAAAAAGAAGAAAAAAAAAGAGAGAAATCGGTTTAACCCATATCAAAGCTGCGGCACCAACCTGACCCCGAAAACGGTGGTAGATTTCATGAAGCTGCGATTACACGGGCTGCTCGAGGAGAGGAAATCATAACCCACGCTTTACCAAGTGCTTTTAACTCATAAAACCGGTTTGTAATCAGTCCACATCGGAGAGGGAGGAGTCAGCCGGCGCTGCACTTTTCACTGCATTATGCATTGATGTCAAAGGAGAATCGCTTCGAGCGAAAGTCCTATACGACGATGCCTTCACGTTGCTCCGTGTCTTTCGGTGATGTCATGACATGCATAATGCATAATCCCTCATCTCTTCACGCACACCATGATACGAGGGCAAAGAATGAATGTCCCGACATTACAAAACAAATATCTTGAGATTTTTGAGTGGAACAACTATAGGTCTGTAGTTTATATCCAAAATCTGTAAGGTTGCTTTCCAGGTGCTCGCATGTGTAAGACCCACTGACGCCTGTTTATGAGCAGGAGAATGTGAGACTTGTGGAAGAGGACACGACGTTCTGGTCGTCCCGGGGTCCATCGTCTACCGAGTGCCATTGGACAATATAATGATCATGTTTACACTTACCTTAATGTATTACAGAACAAGAAACAAATAAAGAATTGTAGCCTTTTCAGTTTAACACGGCTAAATGTGGTGCCTGGCAAGAATGGTTTTTAAAAAAATTTAGTTTTAGCCTAATGTGGTCTGCCTTGTTGAGATCATGAAACACCAAAGAGAACAATCTATCACAGGAGCCGATTAAAATCCGTTTGCGTCGTTTCAGCAAAAAAAATGAAGCTCCTCCATAGAGTTTTCAGGCTGCGTGTTGTAACGAAACACTGAGAAGTGTAGTAACCGCTAGGGAAGGCCTGGCGAGACCGAGCCAGACGTGGTGCTGTAACGTTAGAATGTTTTTGTTTTTTGGTTGTTGTTCTGACATCCCATCTTAATGCTAGTTTTTAAATTTTAAATTCCCGGTGTAGTTTGATTTTAAGTTGCCATTGTCGTTAATGTTTTTTTCAGTGATGTGTTTTTTTTGACCATTCAATTGGAATTATTTTGGTCCTCCATCAACTTGAACAATATGGGTACTTGATGCAAAATATGGAACATTTCTCATGTTTGTTTTGACTCATTTTAATTACGGTGTAATTATCAACTGGGATGTAAAGAGTTAACTACTGTGAATAGCCTGGATGCGAGTTCTTCTCACTGAATGATAGATGACCTGTACATAGACATCACAGAGTGCCTTTCTCACCATTCTCATCTCTGATCCACTGTCTGCTCTCCTCACTCCATGTGTCCAGTACCAGGGACTTGCATTGTTTTTAAGTTTCTTAAGAATTTTTGTTTTTGTTAGATTCCTATGCGAAGAGCATCAACACACTTAAAGTCTTTCTATGTAAATATGTACAATTTTTTTTTAATGCGTCTTCAACTACAACCAGCATCCCAATTTGGATATTTAGTGCCCTGGTTCTGCTTAAGTGTGCCGAGTTGTACAGTTATCATTTTATGGTACTTTGGACAATAAAAGATATGTAATAAAAGAAACGTGTAGTTCTCTTGTTACTTTTTGTATGAATTTATGTAGAAATTATATATTTGTGTTTGTAGTTATTTGGGTTGTTTTCTCAATGCTTATTTTGACTTTTTCTCCAATTATTATAAGTTTATTAAGACATCCAATTTTTTTACAAAGACTAAACGGACGATGGCGCTCTTGTTTCCTAGCAACAGTTTCATGAGCTTGGCCAAGATCTCATGCAGCAGCCGATGGCTGAGGTGCCACATAAACAATGAATTATAACAAGTCATTTAAAAGAAGCTATTAAAAACATCTTAAATCTGCAATACATACGTTTTATATGTATGTATATATATATATATATATATATATATATATATATATATATATATAACATCATTATTGTAGTCAATTAACACCGACCCATACCGGTACGCTTACTGATTTATAATTTGAGCAGTCGGGACGGATTTCGCTGGAAATATTAGATTTTCAGAAAAGAAAAAGCCATGTGATGTGTGTCAGTACTGACAGCTTGTAGCCAAAACTAATGGGAAACAACACAATTAAACGTTCAAAAAGGCAACCATCCGAGGAATCATCCGTTAGTAGGCTAAAACAAAGAACCCCCGTTCGAAGAGCTTGCAAGCTAAATAGAAAATTGATAGCCCATAATACAACTCGTATCTAGATCGGACTGCTTTTCAGAGATTGTGACAACTCCGAGACATAAAAGGATTCAAAGCCAACCCAGAGATGGTGTTATTCCCTCAGATATAATAAAGAGTGGAACCGAAGCCCGACGAATAGGCTAATTACCAAAACAATATTCCTCCGCGAGTGACTTGCAGTTTTACTCCTCGAAAGTTACAGTATTTACAGGGTGGAGGACTATGAGAGGTGGCAACACCAAAGCAAGCATCCATGCGTATAGTTATGTGGCTTCATGATCTTTCTTGTTAATGTATATCTAAAACAGTTGCATTCATTAGCCTACCACAAAGTAATTATCTGTTTAAAAATAATTAAAATAACAAAACTTCAATATCCAGGACACTGCTTTTTAAACACATCAACAAATTTGTCATTGAGCTTGTAAGAGTAGGCATATCATTAGGAAGACATCTAGCCTAGTTTTATTATTATGTACAGGTCCTTCTAAAAAAATTAGCATATTGTGATAAAGTTCATTATTTTCCATAATGTAATGATACAAATTAAACTTTCATATATTTTAGATTCATTGCACACCAACTGAAATATTTCAGGTCTTTTATTGTTTTAATACTGATGATTTTGGCATACAGCTCATGAAAACCCAAAATTCCTGTCTCAAAAAATTAGCAAATTTCATCCGACCAATAAAAGAAGTGTTTTTAATACAAAAAAAAAAAGTCAACCTTCAAATAATTATGTTCAGTTATGCACACAATAGTCAATACTTGGTCGGGAATCCTTTTGCAGAAATTACTGCTCCAATGCGGCGTGGCATGGAGGCAATCAGCCTGTGGCACTGCTGAGGTGTTATGGAGGCCCAGGATGCTTCGATAGCGGCCTTAAGCTCATCCAGAGTGTTGGGTCTTGCGTCTCTCAACTTTCTCTTCACAATATCCCACAGATTCTCTATGGGGTTGAGGTCAGGAGAGTTGGCAGGCCAATTGAGCACAGTAATACCATGGTCAGTAAACCATTTACCAGTGGTTTTGGCACTGTGAGCAGGTGCCAGGTCGTGCTGAAAAATTAAATCTTCATCTCCATAAAGCTTTTCAGCAGATGGAAGCATGAAGTGCTCCAAAATCTCCTGATAGCTAGCTGCATTGACCCTGCCCTTGATAAAACACAGTGGACTAACACCAGCAGCTGACATGGCACCCCAGACCATCAATGACTGTGGGTACTTGACACTGGACTTCAGGCATTTTGGCATTTCCTTCTCCCCAGTCTTCCTCCAGACTCTGGCACCTTGATTTCCGAATGACATGCAAAACTGAGCAACAGTCCAGTGCTGCTTCTCTGTAGCCCAGGTCAGGCGCTTCTGCCGCTGTTTCTGGTTCAAAAGTGGCTTGACCTGGGGAATGCGGCACCTGTAGCCCATTTCCTGCACACGCCTGTGCACTGTGGCTCTGGATGTTTCTACTCCAGACTCAGTCCACTGCTTCCGCATGCAGGTCCCCCAAGGTCTGGAATCGGTCCTTCTCCACAATCTTCCTCAGGGTCCGGTCACCTCTTCTCGTTGGGCAGCGTTTTTTTGCCACACTTTTTCCTTCCCACAGACTTCCCACTGAGGTGCCTTGATACAGCACTCTGGGAACAGCCTATTTGTTCAGAAATTTCTTTCTGTCTTACCCTCTTGCTTGAGGGTGTCAATGATGGCCTTCTGGACAGCAGTCAGGTCGGCAGTCTTACCCATGATTGCGGTTTTGAGTAATGAAACAGGCTAGGAGTTTTTAAAAGCCTCAGGAATCTTTTGCAGGTGTTTAGAGTTAATTAGTTGATTCAGATGATTAGGTTAATAGCTCGTTTAGAGACCCTTTTCATGATATGCTAATTTTTTGAGACAGGAATTTTGGGTTTTCATGAGCTGTATGCCAAAATCATCAGTATTAAAACAATAAAAGACCTGAAATATTTCAGTTGGTGTGCAATGAATCTAAAATATATGAAAGTTTAATTTTTATCATTACATTATGGAAAATAATTAACTTTCTCACAATATGCTAATTTTTTTAGAAGGACCTGTAGGCTACTTGTATGATATAGCTAAATAAATCTCAAGTTTCAGTGGAAGTTTAAACTTCTGAATATGCTAATGTTGGAAAGAAATGGCGCAATATCAAAATGCATATGAAGTGTGCCATTTGGGACAGGGCCCAAGTCCCTGCTCGTAACTTATAAGGTAGGCCCTAGTACTTTTTTGGGCACTGAACATGCTGATTGGTTGAGATCAAGCAGCATTTTGATTAGTTGACTCAGCAGATTTTTATTTCAACCACCATTTTTATAAGTCTGTTGCGGTGCGTGCAGTAAGAGTTGTTTGCGATTCAAATCAATGGTGTTTAAAAAATATGGGTGCTCCATTGACAGCTATTTAATTAACACTTTGAAGGCCCAAAAAAGTAGGAAAGACATTGTTAAAATAGTCCTTGTGACTACAGTGGTTCAACCTTAATTTTATGAAGGGACGAAAATACTTTCATGCGCCAAAAAAAACCCAAAATAACGACTTAATTCAACAATTTCTTCTCTTCCGTATCACACTTCCTAACCACAGCTGCTCCCGTCAAGCTAGATGGTGCCTTGTGTGGCTGACACAGCCGTCGGTGAATGAATGAGAGAATGAATAGGTGAATGTGAGGCAATATGTACTTTTCAAGTGCTTTGGTGGCCATGGGTCTGTTGAAAGCGCTATACAAATGCAGTCCATTTACCATTTAAGCCTCATTAAATCCAGCGGAAACTGGAAAGTCGCGTCCAGTCCTTCGTCACCGGCCTAATTTGCCTAATTTTCACGGTACTCTAGACCGCAATGGAAACGCAGCCAGAAACTGGTCAGGGGGAAAGAAAAGTTCCTGGGACAAATTGCTCCTGGTAATTTCGGTGGAAACGCGGCTTAAAGGTGCAACATTATTTATAGTCAACAGAATGTTTTAAAGGGACTGTCTGAACACGATCTGTACTGGACATGTGCGAAAATGCAAATTTTCCTTCCACTTTCCTATCATCGCCAACGTTTTTACAACAATGACGTCACGATTCGATTTTGTGCTCGATTTAGAGATGTGGTGGATAGTGACAGATGCATATGTGATATCACAGATAGCTACATGGATTATTTTACGTTTTATTTACAAATTCAAGATTTTCTCTTAAAAGGAGAAATTCCTGACAATCACACAGAAGAATGTCGGGAAGGTGAAACGGCCGTCTACAAATTTTACCATCAAAGGTAACTATGGGCCGGTTTCACAGACAAGGCTTAAACTAATGGCGCTTTTCCACTGCATGGTACGGTACGGTTCGGTTCGGTACGGCACGCTTTGGCGCTTTTCCACTGCATGGTACGGTACGGCTTGGCTCGGCACGGCTTGCTTGTGGCGCTTTTCCACTGCATGGTACGGTACTGTACGGCTCGTACGGCTCGGTACGGCTCGGCGTGGCACGGTTCGGCTCGCTTCGCTTTGACGCTGGTAGTGACTATTCTGTCTGTCTGACGAATCAGTGATCTACAGTGCTTCCACGTCACATTTTAGTATCGGTACGGTACGCTTGGAAACTCGATTAGGCCTTAGTTCAATTAAGGCATATAAGTAGCTTTTATAAACATGCCTTCGAAAGATAAACATTACTGGTGTGCATCTTGAGATAAAAAAAATAGCACTGACATTTTTTAAGATATGTCAGTCACAGTGTTGCTTTCAGTTAAAATATAAAATATGCATTTTATTCTCTAATTTGCTTATGCCGTGTCTGTGAAACCAGGGGTAAAAAGTACCGGGAGATTTTATAATGAAAAAATATCAAGTTACGTTAACTGTACTACCACCAATATACAAGTGACTTAAATGTAGTTCAAAATAAGGTGAAACCAAAATGTCTGTCTGTGGATGCTACGGAAGGTCACCCAGAATATCCCAGCAACCGCCTATAACACTTAATTATAAGATAACACTTTAGCAAACACCCAGAACATCTATCTGTTCTGACCTAACTTCTTGTAGTCAATACCACCTAAACCGAGACCAAGACAGGGTGGGACAGAGCACCCTCTAATTGATCTGAATTTAATGCCACATGTCATGCCTTTCATGGTTGTGGTTTGCTATTGGTTGATCTCATGTGAGTGACAGTTTGCCCCGCCCTCGCTCCAGTAAACGCTTCATCAGAGAAGAGAAGAGATGTCACTGCAAGAGGGAGGGGAAAGTTTTGATTAAATATTACGAGGGCACGTTCATTCAAAAATTAATTATGTGCAAGGATAAATCACTTATTATAAATAGGCCTACAGCAATATAAAAAACTAACAAAAAGATTTGTCCATTTTGATTTCATGGTGACTTTAAACAAAACAACGTTTTTTTTGTCCAGGCGCTGAGTGCTTTGGTCTCCTACGGCTTTCTTTTGTAGACGGCACTTCTGAGACCTAATGGGTTTTTAAAGAGGTCCTTAAAGAAAATAGCCACAAAAATGCATAGCTTGATGGACTCTTTTTAACTTTAGCACATCGTAGATATAGCATGAAAAAAAATTATTTGATCAGTTGCTGCTTCCATTGAAGAGGAACAAAGGGGTTTTTAATGATCGAGCCTGTTCACTAACATGGTCTCTGCTTCTACAAGAGGCTGTGGGTGCTGTTCCATTTCATGTTTTTTTCAGTACCTCGAGGTTTGTTGATTTAGGTCACTCTCCCGTATTGGACTTCCAATTAACTCTGGAACACCGTGCTGAGCTCAGGTTTCGAAGACTGAGATGCTTAATTGAAAAGGAAAGATCATTAGGGTGTCCTGCCGCAGTATCTAACCCAAGCCTAGAAGGACCAAATAAAAACAAAAAGGCTTTCATTAGCAGATGGTACATCTCCAGGATATACATATGCAGTGTTTTTCTCAACTGGCCCCTGTACCCTGTGTGATCAAAGATGCTGGGTAAATGTTTGATTTAAGGCCCTCACTCATCAAATACTGATCTGATGCTGTAGTTCACACTTCAGATTAAAGCTTAATCGGATCAGAGTCCACCTGTACCTCTGTCACTCTCACCGGACCTGTCTCGGCTTCAATAATGATGCCTCCTGCCCGCTGTGGCAGGTTTAATGTAATTTTGAGCTCTCTGACTCCCTGCGGTTGTGTGTGAGAAACTAATTTTGTCGTGCTGTATGAGTTGCGCTCGGTCTGCCCATTTTGTGATAACCTCGACCACCAAAAAACAGTTTTCACACTTGAGCAAACAAAGCTCAGGAGGTAAACGAAGAAGGAAGTGGGACTGCGCAATATAGCTAAAGTGTGTCTTGATAAAGTTCTTCTGACAGTTTTTGCTCAATTTAATGTTTCCTTTCTGGATTAATGTATTCATGTATTTTCTTTTTTTTATCTTACTCACCTTAAACGTTTAAAATGTAGTGTCTCTTCAGTATTTTTAGCTAGGAATAATGAAGATAATCTACATTTCAAAAGCTTGGGGTTAGTAAGATTGTTTTAAAAGAGAAATTAATACCTTATTTCAGAGCAAACGTGACAGTAAAGACATTTATGATATTATAAAAAGGTGCTCTTTCTATTTATCAAATAATACAGAAATAAAATCACAGTTGCCACAAAATTTTTGAGCAGCACAACTGTCTTTAACATTAATAATAATAGTTTCTTGAGCATAAAATCATCCTATTTGAATGATTTCTGAAGGAACATGTGACACTGAAGACTAAAGTAATGATGCTGAAAATTGGATATAAACTACATGTAAACATATATTAGCATAGAAAACATTTATATTACATTTTTAATAATATTTCACAATATTCCCATTTTTACTGTATTTTTTATCAAATAAATGCAGCTTTGATAAAATAATAATAAAAAAAACATTTAAAAACTTTCCAAACCAAAACGTCTGAATGGTGCAAATTAATTTATAATATCCTTAAGAATAATCATTATTTACCCAACTATTACAATAGTTAGTAATCATGACTACCTACATATATTAAAATGTTTTTTGTCAAACAAGTAGGCTAAATTCCAGATAGGAACTTCCATGTTTATTTTTGAGTGAAGTAAGCAAATAGTTCATTTTTATGAATTGATTGATTGAGGAAAATAACTCGAATGCGAAAACAACTCCCCCGTGGTGAAAATCAAGCTTTAATGTTGTTTATATATCTGTGTGGTGTTTTTAATATGCTTTAAGACAAACCATGTGCCAATTCATAAGTCAACACCTTTATTGAGTATTAAACTGCAGTGAACCAATGACTCTCAAAAACACAGTTTGAAATCGCTGGTGTTTCTGAAGTCACAAACTACCATGTAACCAATCACGACAATGTGTGATTGTCAACGAGTGGATCTCTGAGCTGGTGTGAGTGAGTGGAGGCGGGGCTAATTTGCATATTCATAGAACTGTGTACTAAATGAGGCAAGGGTGTAGAGTTACATTCAAGATATTTTAAGGTATAAAAAACTCATCAAAGATGAGGGATTTTAAGGGATAAAATTATTGACTACAGGGGGACTTTAATGCTCTCATATTCAGATTTATGTCACCAGAAAAATCATAGATATTAGATATCATCCAGGTCCATGCAGAAATATAGACTCCTAACATATAAAAAAAGGGTTATATAGTTACACTTCTCCAGAAAAAACAATTGCCGAGTTCACATAAATAAATTTGGGACAGGTTATACTTTTCAGACTTTTTCTTCTGATATTACATCCATAAAATATTTAGCACAAAATGTTCAATACGAGACTATAATAGTCTAATAGCAGAACAAATTGAGTGACTGTGTTCCTATTATTAAAAGAAAAAGAAAAAAAAATCCATAAATCTCAGGTTTAATCCTGAGGAATAAAGCTGGGTCTCAGAACACAATGTTAAGACTGGCCTAACATCAGTGGATCCTGCAGTCTCCATGGTTACCGCAGCACTGAAATGCACCTAGGTTTCTAATAGCTTAAATGATGAAAGTGCAAGAAAGTACTTAGAACATCAGAAAAAAAATCTGATGGACACATACATGTACTTCCCATTCACATTTAGATAATGTGAAAATTAGTTTGCATGGTTTAGCAACACTGGTGTTTACATAATGGCACTAATAGTAGAACTCTTTCCTGGCTGAGAGTAGATAGCTAAGAAGAAAAAATATATATTTAATGTTAAAATAGATGTTCTTCCCATGCATACTGCTATCTAAACTAATTGAAAACAAACTTAAAAACATTATAATAAAGCGACATTTATGCAGTTCATTCATTAGCATGTTTAAATTCAAAGGTTATGATTGTGATAAGCAGGGCCTGAAGTTAACTTTTTTGACCTCCAGCCACGGTGGCAGGTGGATTTAAAAAAACACCTGCCACAGTAACTTTTTACCAGCCAATTTTTTTGTTTGTTTTGTTTTTTTGCCTCATAAAGGTGAAAAATAGAAATCACACAAACATTGTTCTTTAATTTGTAAGAATTCACATTTAAGTGCTGTCAAGTAATTAACAAAATCATTATAAGTAATAATAACTCTTAAGGGGGTTGCACATCCGGTTGCACACCGGATGAACCATTTTAAAGAACCACGTCTTTAAAATTCGAACACATTATTTTCTATCAGTGTACACAGACTACACACACCAGCGGCGCCACTCGGCGTCTGTCCGCGGCGCCCAGCAACGGCTCAGGACCTTGTTCAAAATCCTGCCGCGCCACAGAGCGCCGTTTACATAGTTTTATATTAAATGTACATTTATTTGTCTCAAATCGTCGTTAATGTATAGACTTCACCCTGTAATGCAATATACATTTAGTTTTACATGCACTCACAGAAGCTGCTTGAATGAAAATTCTTGATGTTATCGGACAGACGAAAAAAAATAATAATAATGAATCACTCAATTCTCATTGGCTACCCGCCAATGTGGCAGGTAGATTGATAGTTTTACCCGCCAATTGCAAAATTCACCGGCATTTGGCGCGTGGTCAGGTGTTAATTTCAGGCCCTGGTGATAAGTGATAAGTGATTATTTTTGAGAGAAAGCTGAAGTCCAGGCATATGTGTGTGTCGCTAACAGATTAGCCAATAGAGGGAATGCACGTGACGTCACCGTTGGCCGGAGTGACTGCAGTTACGCCCACAAGTGGCAAAAAGACTGAGCGGCAGCATTGGTTTTCAGTGTGAATGCAGCGGAAAAACACACAAAACGCGTCTAAAACGGGAAAGAGCTTTGAGACTGACTGTACAACTAGATTTGACAAGAAATATGAGGTATATTTTTACAGACTACCTAAAGCTACAGAACAGATAAGCAAATAGATCGCTGCAATTCATAGAAACAACTGGACTCCAGGCAGCGAAAGGTGGATTTGCAGTTATAATTTTTGTGTCAATATGCTGAATTTAGTGGTAAAATCATTCTCTATATATTGTATTGTTATATATTGCAGTGACAAATCATCAATCAAATATTTACCACTGTATATTCTGTATAATTTGACATTTTTAAATAAACACTGACAAAAAAACGATACAAGTTTTAAGTCTAGACGATATGATGATATATATAACATTGATATAAGTGATCACCTGGATTTAGACCTGCCTATATTGTATTTATATAAAGCGTTCACAGGCAAATTTGCTGTGTGTATTACCCTGGTGTCGAAATCAGGCACATATAAATGTCAGGAAACACGATTCCTGGCTGCATGTTAATATCTATGGATCACTGGTTCTTTAGTAAGTTGTAAGGAACACTATATTGAGTCCAATCTTTAGTTTAAACTGATAATCTTTTGTTTTACTTGCGTTTTCGCAGTTTCCCCTATTAAATCCAGTCACGCAGCAGCTCTTCTGCCACTCAGGCCGGCTGAGGGGCGTGTTCCGGCGGGAAAGTGACGTTAATGCATTCCCTCTATACCAAACGTCCAAAAAAAAAAAAAGATAATATTAATGATGCTTTCATGGGTAGAGTCTTCAATACATGGCTATAAAAATTCCATGTCTTTGTTTTGCAGCACTTAAAACCAACCTTGATGTTGACCAAGTCTGAATTGGTTTTTAAAGGGAAATTCGATCTTTGTACAGAAAACAGTAGAAACAATTGGACCAGTCCTATTATTTGCTCCATAAGCAAAGAATTCTTAATATGACATTTGAATTAAGATTAACGTTCATTCATTGGATAGTGGAGACAGTTTTTAAGCACTAATCTGTAGAGTTTTTTATGTTTATTTTATGAAATGCATAATTATTCTCACTGTTGTCTTTGAAAGGGTGAAAGTAAATATGGTTGGTTCAGCTTTATAATGGACTGCCTTTTAAAGATCAGGGGCCTCATTTATAAAATGTTGCGTAGAAACAGTCCTACATTTGATCTAAGATGATTTCTCAAATGTCTGTACCTGGGATTCAGAGAATGAAAGTACGCACAAAACGTACTCGGTTACTAACGTAACCTCGGTTCTCTCTAGAGAGGGAACGAGTACTGCGTAATATCTTACGCTATGGGGAAAACCTCTTTTCCACGAGATATTGAAGCCAAAAATTATCCTTTAATTTTGATTAATGTAAAACGCTGTGCGGCAGCGTGCAGACATAGGCAAGACGGCTCGCGCGCCTATTGGCTGCCCTGCGGCCACAGCAGCAAGCCTATCGAGAGAGGCCCTGCGTGACGTGACGTCCAATGGGGGTACTTCGCGCCCATTTCGTCGCGTCCCGCCAGAATAGGCGTGGCCTTGGCCTATAAATACGCTCGACAGGCTGATACAAACTGGTTTTCAACGTTGAAGCGAACCAGCGCTGTTGTATGCACGGCAAGATACGCAGTACTCGTTCCCTCTCTAGAGAGAACCGAGGTTACGTTAGTAACCGAGTACGTTCTCTTACGAGAGTATCTCTCGTACTGCGTAATATCTTACGCTATGGGGAACACAATGTAAGACGCCGTGCGTACTGGGATCCGACACCAAAGTCCCAAGGGCAGTAGCCCGGGGCTCATATAGTGCATAATCACCGTAGACTCACAGAGAGTCGGAGAAGAGAGGCTACCAGCATCATTCCCCACGTAATAGCATCCCATAGGAGCTAGTTATGTCAACAATATATCCCGCAGACAGGGTGAACGCGTTCAGCCTGAACTGGGCAAAAATACGGGCTATTCAACACCCATGGAAGTGTTCCATCGATCAGTGAGTGATACTCAATCAAAACTCAGCATTTTGCGCCGGCGCAGCGGGACAGATAGTACTGAATTCTAGACCGACAGCAGCTTGGCCTGTAAGGCGGGAACTTCTAGGTTATAGAACCTTATAAATGTAGACGGCGAGGCCCAGCCTGCCGCCATACAGATATCATGCAAGGAAATCCCACTAGACCACGCCCACGAAGAGGCCACGCCTCTCGTGGAGTGCGCTCTGACACCCAAAGGACACTGCAGGCCCTTAGAAGTGTAAGCCAGCGCTATGGCATCGACTATCCATCTGGATAGGCTCTGTTTTGATGCGGCCAGTCCCTTGGAGCGTCCGCCAAACAAAACAAAGAGCTGCTCGGTCTGCCTGAAGACAGACGAGCGGGACACATAAGCTCTCAGCACCCTGACGGGGCAAAGGAGATTAGCATCCGCTTCCTCATTGTTCACCGGGAGGGCGCACAGGGAAATAACCTGGGCCCTGAACGGTGTGTTGAGGGATTTTGGCACGTACCCGTGCCTTGGTTTGAGTATGACTTTTGAGTCATTAGGCCCTAACTCAATACAGGACGCGCTTACTGAAAGCGCTTGCAAGTCCCCCACGCGCTTCATTGAAGCAAGAGCCACAAGAAATACCGTTTTGAAAGACAGGTGCTTCATGTCTGACAAATGGATTGGCTCGAATGGGGCACCTTTCAGGGCTTCCAGAACCGTAGAAAGGTCCCACATAGGGACTGAGGGAGGTCTGGAAGGATTCAGCCTCCGCGCTCCCCTGAGGAATCGCACGACAAGGTCGTTCTTCCCCAGTGACTGGCCAGACGTCGGTTTTGCAAACGCCGCTATGGCCGCCACGTATACTTTGAGCGTGGACGGGGTTCTACCCTTATCCAGCAGCTCCTGAAGGAAGGAGAGCACTTCCGTAACCCCGCAGTCTACGGGTGTAAAGCCCTGAGCTTGACACCAGGTAGAGAACACTGACCATTTCGAGGAGTAGAGCCGTCTAGTAGACGGGGCCCTAGCCTGCGTGATCGTGTTTAACACTCCCTCCGGGAGGTTAGCGGGTACCCGTTGATGGCCCACACATGTAGGGACCATAACTCCGGGCGAGGATGCCAAATCGAGCCCTTTGCCTGAGAGAGGAGGTCTCTCCTCACCGGTATCGGCCACGGGGCAGTGCTGGCCAGCTGCATCAGGACTGGGAACCAGGTTTGGTTCGTCCATAGCGGAGCCACGAGCAGCACTGGGCATCCATTTTCCCTGATTCGTTCCAGCACTTGGGGCAGGAGCGAGACGGGGGGAAAAGCATAGAGGGGGCGTCGGGGCCATACGTGGGCCAGCGCGTCCCTGCTCTTGGAGAAAAAGTCCGGACAGTGAGCGTTTTCCTGGGACGCGAACAGGTCCACCTGCGCTCTGCCGAATGTCTCCCACAGCAGTTGGATCGTCTGCGGGTGCAGCGACCATTCCCCTGCTGGGACATTGTTTCTGGACAGTCTGTCTGGTCCCAGATTCAGGTGACCAGGCACATGCGCTGCTTTCAGTGAAAGCAGGTTGTGCTGAGCCCAGCCCAGGAGGCGTTTCGTCAGCCTGTAAAGGCTTCGGGACCTGGTGCCGCCCTGGTGATTTATGTATGCCACCACTGACATGTTGTCCGACCGGACTAAGACGTGGCGGCCTTTTATCTGGGGACAAAAACGCCTTAGCGCGTTGTCTACTGCCAGCATTTCTAGACAGTTTATGTGTAGGAGCTTCTCCCGTTCTGACCACTGGCCAAAGAACGGTCTGCCCTCGAGCAGTGCTCCCCACCCCGAGGTGGAGGCGTCCGTGGACACCACCATCACACTCGAGGGAGTCCCCAGGCTCACGCCTGACTGGTACCAGTCGGCTTTTTTCCAAGGTTTCAGAGCCGAGACGCATTTCCTGTCGACCCTGAGGCGAAACAGACCAGCGGCCCAAGCCCCGGGCGGAACTCGTGCTTTCAGCCATAACTGCAGTGGGCGCATGCGAAGCAGGCCCAGCTGAAGTACTGAAGATGCTGAGGCCATAAGGCCCAGCATTTTCTGAAACCGTTTGAGCTGGACTATAGAGCCGCGGCGGAAGGATTTCACGGCGCGCTGAATGTTCAGTCCTCGCTCCGGCGACAGACGTGCTGTCATAGACAGGGAGTCCATCACTGTTCCCAGGAAGGAGATTTCCTGGCTGGGAGACAGCGAACTCTTCGCCCAATTGACTGTGAGACCCAAATTCTCGAGATGCTCGAGTAATGCGGTCTTGTGTTCTATGAGCTCTGATCGTGATCGAGCTAGAATCAACCAGTCGTCCAAGTAGTTCAAAAGTCGCATGCCCTGAAGTCTCAGGGGTGCGAGAGCCGCGTCCATGCACTTCGTGAATATACGGGGTGCTGGAGACAGGCCGAACGGTAGGACTGTGTATTGATATGCCTGGCCCTCGAAGGCGAATCTCAAGAATCGCCTGTGACGTGACGCAATCTGTATTTGGAAATAGGCGTCTTTCAGATCTATTGACATGAACCAGTCTCCCTGGCGCACGTGCGCGAGGATTTTGCTGGTTGTCAGCATTTTGAACTTGCGTTTCAGAAGCGCTTTGTTCAATTGTCGCAGATCTAGAATGGGTCTGAGACCCCCGTCTTTTTTCGGTACCAGAAAATATCTGCTGTATACACCCCCTTCGCTCTGAGCCTGAGATAAAGGTTCTATGGCCCCTTTGCTCAGTAGTTTCGCTATTTCGGTTCGAAGTAGATGAGATACTTCGTTGTCCACCGTGGTTTCGACACGCGCCGTGCAACGACGGGGACGTCGAGCGAACTGTAGCGAATAGCCTCTCTTTATAGTGTTCAACACCCATTCTGATACCCCGGGAAGCATTGCCCATGCATTCGCGTGGATAGCTAGAGGCAGAATGATATCCGGGCTCTGGCCGCGGCACAGCGGCGGCTGCAGAGCTTCGGTGTGCTGAGACATGAACACTGCGTTTAGAGTGCGCGAGGCGGGGGGCGCGCCGATCACGGCGGGCAGGCTGTTCGCACTCGCTTTCTCTATGACACATTGTGGAGAGAGAACGAGCGGGACAAGCCCCGTAGGGTTCAGCGTGTCTGTGAGTGAATGTGGGCGCGGGACAGCGGGCACATTTACTGCACTGAAAACACCGTCGGCTTGCGCTGACTGAATATGTGTTGGTTTCGTTTTTACAGAAACCGTGGGACACGCACTGTGTAGTGTTTGTGGGCACTGTGTCGTGGGCACATTCACTACGTTTGCACAATCAACATGAGTCGATTTTATTTGTGCTAGCCCTGAACTGTGGCGGGCTGTGTCTGTGTGTGGGAATGGGCACTGTGACGTGGGCATTCTTACAACACTCATAACACCATCGGCTATGGCCGGGACACCAGAAAATACACTCTTTATTGGATTTATCTGGGTAGCCGTAAAAACGGCTGTTGTGTGCAGGCAAGCCGGCAAATGAACCGACTTGTTGACTGCTAAATACACTGGAACAGTCACATCGCATGGAACTGGACGAGCGAAATGTTTCGGTGAAAATCCGGCCGCAGCGAGATTTGAACACCGTCGCTTTCCTAGGATGGCTAGGAAGGCTTTGAGACCTCGGGCTTGATCTCAATCCTCGGCCGGGGCCCGCGCTGAGGGGGGCGGCGTCCAGCAGAGCGAGAGCGCGGTCTCTGTTCTCGGGCCTGGCGGCGCTGAGAAGCGGCGGCGGGTGGTGCAGGCTGTGGCTGTGAGCTGCGGGCAGACGGCTGTTTCGAGCGACCTGCTGCGGAGCTAGAGCGCTTCGGGAGGAAGTGCTTCATAGCCTGCGATGTCTTCTGAACCTCCTGGAATCTGTCCGCGAAATCTTTGACGGCAGATCCGAAGAGGCCCACTGGCGAAATGGGCGCGTCGAGAAACACAGAGCGCTCCGAATCCGTCATTTCAGACAGCGTTAGCCATAGGTGTCTCTCAGCCACGGTGAGAGAGGCCATGTTCCACCCAACGGCCTGTGCAGCAGATTTAGCGGCGCGAAGAGCCAGGTCTGTAGCGCTCCTTAAATCCGCAACGCTGATCGATCCCACGCCTTCCTCGTCCATTTTTCGGAGAAGGTCGGCCTGGAAGATCTGCAGGATGGCCATTGTGTGTAGCGCCGACACAGCTTGCCCGGCGGCGGTGTAAGCGCGACCGTGCATGGCTGACGTCACTCGGCAGGCTTTAGATGGCAACACCGTCTGTGCTCGCCGTCCAGCAGAGGGCGGGCAGAGATGTGATGCTACCGCTGCTTCCACAGGAGGAAGAGAAAGGTACCCTCTGTCTTTCGCACCGTCTACAGTGGAGAATGCAGCAGAGACAGATGTACGCATTCTGGCCGAGAAGGGGGCGTTCCAAGACCTCGCGACTTCTTCGTGAAGCTCAGGAAGAAAAGGCGCGGGTCTGGACTGTGATGGGGCGTGGTCCTTCTTGAGGAAACATCCATCCAGTCGGTTGCGCGGGGGTTGCGCGGGCGCCTCCCAGTCGAGGCCGAGGTTGTCGACGGCTTGAGAGAGCAGACGCATCAACTCAGACTCAATGCCCGCTCTTTTCCCGGAAGGCTCGCGAACAGCGGAGGGGAGGTCCACAGAGCTCGCCCAATCTTCGCTGTCCGACGCCAGGATAGAACAAGCCTCGGCTGTTTCGTCGATCTCAATGGCGGAAGCGGTGGCAGACGGCGGCCGCTGTCCATCGGTGAGTGACTCGAGCGATGCCGGCGAAGCTAGCGGGCGAACCGGCGAGCTTAGGCGAGCAGGAGAGGGCTCGGGAACGCGCTGAGCGCGGCGCTTTTTACGGCGCGGCGTCGCAGCGGGTTGAAGTGCAGGCTCTGAGAAGGATGCCAGGCGAGTCCTCAGAGTCACCATAGGCATTAGCTCGCAATGAGGGCATCCGCCTTCGACGAGAGCGAGAGCCGCATGATCCTCACCCAGACAGGAAGCGCAGATGACATGACGGTCCCCGTCGCTGAGTGTGGCTCGGCACGAGCCGCAGGATCTTTGCATCTTTAAAAAGACGCTTGCTCTTTTAGAACAGATAGAAAACAGAGATAGAGTGTGAGTCGCAGCGGCGAACACACACTCAGCAGTGAAAAGGATATGAACGCCGGAAAGCGTAGCAGGTACGGCGGCTGAAGGCGGCGAGGTGCAGGCCAGCGACTTCAGGCTCGAAGGCTCGTCCCGCAGAAGGCTTACAATCAGACGGCGCGGCTTCTCACTCCGGATCCAGCGATGCAGTAGTGCTTCGCTGAAGAGTTGAAAATCAGTTTGTATCAGCCTGTCGAGCGTATTTATAGGCCAAGGCCACGCCTATTCTGGCGGGACGCGACGAAATGGGCGCGAAGTACCCCCATTGGACGTCACGTCACGCAGGGCCTCTCTCGATAGGCTTGCTGCTGTGGCCGCAGGGCAGCCAATAGGCGCGCGAGCCGTCTTGCCTATGTCTGCACGCTGCCGCACAGCGTTTTACATTAATCAAAATTAAAGGATAATTTTTGGCTTCAATATCTCGTGGAAAAGAGGTTTTCCCCATAGCGTAAGATATTACGCAGTACGAGAGATACTCTCGTAAGAGAACTAATGTGCGTACGCCTCTCTTCCATTTGAAATCTATAAATCGCAAGTGATCTTGAAATTGTGTGATTGTTCAATTTAAAATAATGGTTTTCTATTGTAAAATACTTTCAAATATAATTTATTTCTGTGATGCCAAGATGCATTTTCAGCAGCAGTACTCCAGTCTTCAGTGACACATGAACCTTTCAGAAATCATTCTAATATGGTGATTTGATACTCAGTTATTAGAAACAGTTGTGTTGCTTTGGTTGTTTTTTTGGAACCTGTGATAGATATTTTTCAGGATTCATTTATGAATAAAAAGTTAAAAAGAACAGCATTTATCCAAACTATAAATCTTTTCTAACAATATAAATCTTTACTGTCACTTTTAAGAAATTTAACACATCCTTTCTGAATAAAAGTATTAATTTCTTAAAAAAAAAAGAAAGAACAAAAAATACTGACCTCAAACTTTTGAACGGTAGCCTAGTGCATATTGTTACAAAATATTTCTATTTTAAATAAATGCTGTTCCTTTTATTCATCAAAGAATCACACATCAGCTTTGTGTTACTTGTTTGGGAGTGGAGTATGCCTGCCCAGTGGTGCGGGTCCTGCTGTTGCCGAGGAACAGCGGCGACGCACATATTGGGGTTCGCAAATGGATCTGACAGCGAGGTTTGAGAGACGGGCCCAGACCTATCTCAGCCTTCACCTGCCATATCCAGTTCCTTATCTCAGGGAGAAGCACGCGCTGCGGTTTCTTCTCCCCTGGGATGAGGCACCAATGCTGCGATTATCCAGTTCTGAGGAATTGGATGTCGTCAGCATTGATGCAAGGGATTATGAGAGTTCGTCATCTCATACCCCTGTTGATGAGGAGCTTATGGAGGTTGTGACTCGCGCTGTTGCCAAATTAAATATTGACTGGCTAGTCGAGGAACAAGATTATAAAAACAGTTTACTAGATGAAAGATTTTTACCATCTAGATCACAGCCTCCTCGCCGGGGTTTGCCGTTTTTTCCCGATCTCCATACTGAGGTGTCGAAATCGTGGAATAAACCGGTTTCATTTCGAGTTTTTAATCCTCGGACATCTAACTATGTTATGGGTATTAAAGATTTTGGTTATATGACAATGGTTGACAATGCCTCGGGCTGAAGAGACGCTTGCAAGCTATCTCTCTCCCGAGTCAGTGTCATCATTAAAAAGCCCCGGCGTTACCCACCAAGCCATTAAAAGCTACTTCAATGCTAGTGGATAATGCATATTCGGCAGCAGGTCAGGCTGCGGCATGCTTGCATATTATGTCTATTTTGCAAGCATACCAGGCTGATCTGCTTAGGGACATGAATGATTGTGAGGAAGTCAGAAACAGTCTTGCAACAGATCTGTCTCTCCGGGCCACCAAGGAGACGGCCAAATCAATAGGCCATTCTATGGCAGCCCTGGTGGCCACGGAGCGACACTTATGGTTGAAATAATCCGATATCAAAGATAGAGACAGATCTGTTCTTTTGAACACTCCGCTTTCTCCGTCAAGTCTACTCGGCAACGCTATAAACATTGTCGTTGATAGATTTCAGGAGACAAAAAAGCAATCAGCGATGTTCCAGAAGTTTCTTCCTCGCCAATCTAATGTCCCTGAGACTGCTGGGCAGGAGCAGTCTCGGCCATCTACAAGCTCCTCGCAGCACAGAGTGCAGCAAAAACAAAGCCCATTTGGGCTTCTCCCCAATCAGGGGGACCTGGGTGGTGGTCGCAGTCAAAGCCTGTTAGAGGCAGGCAAGATCTGAGGACTGTCTATCTATCTCTAAAAAGGCTTCAATGAAGAAGAAGTCCTGACGCCGAGGCTATCGGCTTCTGAGGGTGGTCCCCTCCGGGGAGAGATGGGTTCGACATTCCGTGTCTCCTCGGCGCCCTCTGGGGGGCGACTCTCTGAGGAGGGTCGCAGCACTGCCAGTTCGGTTGCTGTGGTCCACTGTGGTGGACCCCAATCAGGCTCTGGTTCTGGAGCAAGAAGTACTCTTCCTTAGCCCGTTTACTCTTCTGCGAAAACGGGCTAAGGAAAGGGTCCTCCTCCCAGCATGGAGTCAGGGTTTTCTCAGAGGGGAAATCCATTTCGCATGATCAAGGTCACGTGGCGATGCCTACTTGCCTTAGTCATGTGGAACAAAACTTGGTTCCTTGCCCAAGGCCCAGTGTTGGGGGCTTCTTGTGGAAGCGTAAGGCTATCGATGGATGCCTACCTCATAGCCTTGGGGCGATCATGAGTAGTTTCTCGGCGAAAGGTCTATGGCAGGACCATCTACTTTCTTGGCACATAAATCGGCTAGAAATTATGGCAGTGTTTCAAGCTTTCAAGCTCTTCCTGCCAGACCTGAGAGGCCACCATGTGCTTGTCCACACGGACAACACATCGGTGGTCTCTTCATCAGGGGGGTCTGATGTTACAACACCTTTGCAAACTGGCTCATCAGATCCTCCTATGGGCACAGGGAAAATTACTGTCTCTCAAGGCAGTTTATATTCCGGGGCATCTAAACCAGGGAGCAGATATCCTGTCAAGGCAGGGGCTGAGGCCCGGGGAATGGAGACTTCACCCCAAGGTGGTGAAGCTCCTCTGGGAGAATTTCAGTCAAGCTCAAGTCGACCTTTTCGTATTGTCATATACAACGCACTGTTCTATGTGGTTCTCACCCAGTTCCTCTCGGGTTGGATGCGATGGTTCAGGTGTGGCCGAGGCTACACCTGTACACTTTTCCCCCAGTATTTATGCTCCCGGGAGTTCTGGAGAGGGTTCGCCGGGAAGGGGCCCGTCTGTTATTCGTAGCCCCGTACTGGCCGGCCTGAGTTTGGTTTTCGGACCTGGTGCCCCTTCCGATTGAGATACCGATCAGGAGGGACCTACTGTCCCCTGAGGGGGCCCAGCTCATAGAATCTGGTCTCTCGACCGAGGTCGTGGAGACCATACTCCAATCTAGAGCTCCTTCCACAAGAAGACTTTATGCACTGAAATGGAAACTGTTCTCTGCCTGGTGTTTAGAACGCCAACTGAATCCTGTTAACTGCCCTGTTGGTACAGTACTTGATTATTTGCAAGAGCGTTTCTCTGCTCGATTATCTCCTTCCAGCTTGAAGGTGTAAGTGGCGGCTATATCTGCTTACCACACCCCTCTGGGTGGTACATCATTAGGAAGAGATCCTCTCATCCATCGTTTTCTCCGTGGTATCCTGAGCCTGAGGCCTGCACTGCGCACTAGAGCAGCGGCTAGGGATTTGGTCGTTGTACTGGAAGGCCTGGCTTTGGGTCCCTTCAAGCCCATTGAAGAGGTTTCAGAAAAGTTCCTTACTCTAAAAACTTTATTTATCATTGCTATTTCCTCTATCAAGAGAATTGGTAATTTGCAAGCCTTGTCAGTTGCTCCATCGTTCCTAAAATTTGCACCCGGTATGGTGAAAGCTTTTCTCCTTCCTAGTCTGGGCTATATTCCTAAGGTCCCTACTAATGTTACGGGCCCAATGGTGCTGCAGGCCTTTTCTCCTCCACCTTATAATACACCAGATCAGGAAAAACTTAATCTGCTGTTCCCGTTCCCGTGGATGCTTGCATACACAGAGCTGCCCTGTGGCGTAAATCGGACTAACTATTTGTCTGTTTCAGGTCACCTAGAAAAGGTTACCCTGCATCTAAGCAGAGGATGATCAAGTGGATAGTCGAGGCAATCTCACTTGCTTACGAAGCGGCTGGTCAGCCTTCACCTTTGGTTGTCTGGGCCCATTCTGCCAAGAATATGGCTGCCTCAAAGGCTTTATTATCGGGGGTTTCCCTCCACGACATCTGTGATGCGGCAGGCTGGTCCTCACCACATATATTTGTTAGATTTTATGACTTAGATTTAGGCTCCACTACAGGGTGTAGGGTGCTTGCTTCTTAGCGTGCGCATTGACTTCACACAGAACAGGCATTTGTTATTATGGCTTCGTGGGTATGGTGTTCCCACCGCGTCTCGACGCAGCTCGAGTTCCTTTGAAAGGGAACATCTCAGGTTACGTATGTAAACCTGCCATACTCCCCGCATGCCTGTGATCGACTTGCTTCGGCTTTTTCAGAAGCTAGGGCGGTCTGTTTTCAGGTGTGCTTTATAGATTCCTGGTCGATGACGTCACCAGCCGATCACGTCTCGTCTTTCCTTTGAACTGATTATACACATGCTTCACGACGCAATCACGCAGGGTCGTTCCCACCGCGTCTCGACACAGCGTCTCGTTCCCTCTTCAGGGAACCAGGTTTACATATGTAACCTGAGACGTTTGCGTAACAGAAATAAATTACATTTTAACGTATATTAAAATAGAAATATAAGTAATATAAATACAAATAATATAAAATATAAACATATTTTAAATTGTACTCGAAATATTACTGTTCTTTCTGTATTTTTTATCAAATAAATGCATGCTTGAAAGTCAAGTCGTCACCTATACCTCATTTATTGCTTCATGCAGTAAGTCACCTTCATGCATGCTTCATGCAGTAAGTTTTTAATTGATTCATTTCCATTGTAAAAATCATTAGTTATTAACTTAAGGGCCGCTTACACAACACCATTTTCAACTGAAAACAGAAAACTTGAATGCGTTATGGCTGTTCATTTACACAACATCTGTGTTTTGGTGGCAAACTTTGAAGTAGGTTTCAAAGTACAAGTTTTTGAAAATGAGTTATGAAAGCGATACCATTATTAGCAATACGTTATAAACCGTTACACCCGTATAAACTTCAAAAACCATGCACATGTGTATTATGTGTTTAGTCTAGGCATGCACGTTTGATTGCGTATGTGCGCGGGCACTTATAATTAGTCTTTCTTTACAAAGTGGCATTGCCATTTAGTGGTCTTGCATGCATAATACAGCTTGTTTAGTCATTTCCGCTAATCCGTGAGAACGGGAATCATTTTGATAAACTTTTTAATCTGTAGGCTACATATGAAGGAAAAACTTTTGTCGTAAAAAAAACTTTTGTTGTGCCGATGAGGACTTCGCAGGAGATAGTCTTGACACGGTCTCTACTGACACTTCAGGTCCGCATGTGATGTGGTCCAGGCGCAGGTCCATCATCTGATCTGGCTGAGTACGGTAAACATCGGGATAAACAGAGAGACTCATATTATCATAGATGCCATTTTTCTTATGATGTATCGAGCACATCAGATGTTATGGGAAGTGATCCCGGGACCCGGTTCCAGCTGAACCTAATTTATGCAGCTGTAAGAATTGATTTTCCTGCTAAGACAAAAACTGAGATTAAACTTCTCCTGCAATAAAGCCATAAAACGCCTGTCCTGTCCAAACGTTTCTCCTTCCTTATCTCTGCATTCTCCTCTCCCTCCTCCCTTCCTTTCCCCCTGATCCAAGTCACTAAAATTTCACTGGGAATGTCTATATATCACATATGATGTATCTTGTGAATCTATTGTTTTTCCTTTTCATGTTTGGTTTAATTTTTAATGTCTCAGTGCGATTGGTAAAATGGACTTAATTTCATTGCAGTCATTGGTAGGCTATTATGAGAAAGATAGGCGAATCCTGTTCTCCTCTTTGGGTGGTGTCTCTTCAAGATTTCTGATAATCCTCCCCTCTCCTCCGAAACCAGGTGCTACCCCCTGGGGTACACGAATAGACCCAAAACAACTCTAAAACATATTTGTACAAGCCTTTTGTTCTGGTCTGGGTGTTTAAGGGTAAGTGGCAGAGCAGTCTTTGGGAACTGTAACCAGGAAAACCCGCATGCAGTGCTGTGTCAGTCTCTTTTCAAGTCTTGTACTCAGAATACACTCACACACACCACTATGTGTCTCTGTCAGGAATGCATTTCTTACTATTAGAGTCATCTTTGAGCAATTGATGTTATGTATTTATTATTTCTGAATTGGCTTTTAATCATTTACTTGTGGAATTGGCATGATACATTTTTTCCTGACAAAAATAAATGTTAACCTTGATTTATTCTGCATTCTTCTGAAATCATTGTTTCTATAGATTATGAGGAGGCTGGTGCTACCGCAGATCTGTGTCAAGGATAGGTCAAACTAAAGGCGCATATGAACGGAGCAATAGGCACGTCATCTGGACCTTTTGATTACTGTCTATCACTGACTTGGAAAATTGTACGGAAGTGGCTAAATAAACTACACTTTTTTGTATGAGTGAGCAGTTGGCAACCGACTCATAATCAATATTTATGATTATTTTCTAAGAAGAAATACGATCTAAGTTTGATTATCTTTTGAAATTGGAGTCAGATTAAGCATAGAGCTAAAGTAATAGTCAAACTAAATTCTAATAAATTAAGTGAACTTCACTGGAACGCTGAAAAGACATACACGAATTATCCCTTCGCCCACACCGTTGGATTCCGTCGTTGGGCCAATGGGTTGCCCTTACACAGCCTAATAATCATTTTACATCATTTGAATTATAGAAATTGATAATGTGTTATACCAGGTTAAAGAGATATGTGTTTTTAGATTTAAACTGACAGAGTGTGTCTGCTTCCCAAACAATGCTAGGAAGACTGTTTCAGAGTTTAGGTGCTAAATAGGCCAGCATTTTGAGAAAGCAAAAGATAAGCATAAGAAACTTCTTTCAAAAACATAAAAAATAGTAATTGCCATGTAGGCTACTATATATATATATATATATATATATATATATATATAGCATATCTAATCCCACTTTAAACGAGTTTGTGTTCAATAGTCTATTATTATCATCACATAGGCTATATATTGTTACTTTAGGAGGGTTATGTGATCACTAACGTTTAAAGGTTGAAAGCTTTTTTCAGCGCTCAATTCTGAATCAAAAACGATCCCACTTTTGCGTTGTTAACCTTACTCAGATAGGGTTCATTCTTCAGCAGCAGGATTGCCCATTTCTTTTTGTCCACACATACGGCACATTGTCAATTATCTGTACTGTATCTGCACTTAGCCTAGAAACTGCTCTGGCCCATTTTCTGCAACTGCAGTGACTGATTGCTTTAAAAGTAGCGTTGAGATAATTCAGTGCAAGTATGAAAGCATCAGAACTGTTCAGAGAAATGTTCAAACACCTGTGGGGTGCCACTGCTCTTTTACTTTGAACATGATGCCTTAAATTCTGTACAAAAAGATGAGCATAAATGTAGCTTCCAGTGACGTAGAGAGTGTTAATCATTCACGTGGTGATGTATCGAATAAAGGGACTACTGAAAATATTCACTTTGAATATGATAGGAAATGATTAAGATTTGGACAAAAGAATGTCTTTAAAGGAAAATCACGTGGGTGCCACTTAAAATAGATACGGTACATTTCTCTCCCGCAGGAATCAAAAATGTGTGCAAGCAATTCAATTCTTCTGACAGTACGAACAATGCAAAAATATCCAACATGTTATTTGTTGTGTTCTATAAATTCATTCACATCTCTATTTTATAATTTTATAATTTTTTTAATTGGTTAGATAATGAAAACACCACACTGATCAATGTAACAATAATAATAATAATAATAATAATATTAATAATAATAATATCATGATTTATTCACCCTCGTCATTTCAAACCTCTATGACATTTTTTTTTTCTGTAGAAAATAAGAAATTTTGAAAAATGTATTTTTTATTAAAAAAATATTCTTTTGGCTTTTGCATAAAACCATACAAATTTGAAACACAATAATGGTGTTTTTGTTCCTGGGTTAATCAATGACTCATTCATAAATTCAACCACTTGTTTCATTCCTGAATGAATGTATTTTCGAATGAATTGGTTGAATGGATGATTCAATGACTCACTCATGAAAACAGATTTATAGTTTGTATAAGTTTGCATAGTTTGTAGACATATACTTATAGTTTGTCTGGAATGAGCAATAGAAACAATAAAAAAGTCCCAGTGCTGTTGGACTGTACATGTTATGTCTCTCAGATGTGGATCAGTGCCTGTCTTCAAAAAGAAGGTATATTCAGCCATCTAAACAGAGATAAAACTAGATTGATATTTATATGCTTTTTAATATATATTTTTATTTTGCTTCAGAAAATATTTAGATCGAGATTAGGCTTAGGTGCTGGTATAGTTATGAAGCCTGATATGCACTTACGCATTTGCACACATCCACAAACAATCTTTCTTTACAATTTTTTTATGCACTTTGTTTTCTACCTTATAGGTAGAAAATAGAAAAACAAACTGAAATATTGTGTTATTTAACATGCAATACCCCAAAATAATAATAAAAAACATGGTTAGAAAAAAACTCATAAATTTACAGTATTGTTTTAATATGTTGCGTTACTTTGTCACTCTGCTCTTTATGGTCTAATTTGATCAGTCCGTTACACTGTTCTGCTCATTCAAAATAAAGGTTATTTATTAATTAATGTTATCAATTGAATTAATAGACGAGGTGTGCGAGTGCTCTTAAGTGGCCAAGTAGTGTCTTCTGCTAAACCTCTAGAACAATTTCTGCATTTCCCTATAGATGAGTTAACTGATCCAAACGAATCAGCTCATTTGTATTTAAATGTAAAAGAACAGGCTTCTAATCACAACCATGCCATACATTACTGATTGTATCTGGGGTTCCATTCATAGGAATCATTTCAGCCTCTTTAAAATCACCTAATGCTTTTGACATCTTTACATTGGGTCAAACTGAAAATCTTTTGAGAATCCACCACAAGGTGGTGCTATAATACATTTACGTTTTTGCCAATGGCTGTGCGTCAGTGAATACTTGCATCGAATTTGAATCCCTGCGTCAAGCACTACACATGTTTTATTAACATGTATAACATTTTGTCAACGATAATAATAATAATAATAATAATAATAATAATATAAAAAAGGTTCGGAATTTCATTTAACCTAGCCTAAGCCCCTTGTCTGATCCACATAATACACAAACGTGAGCAAATAAATTTTGATTAATTTAATCGTGTGGATATATAGGCTGATATATTCTTGAGTGTACTTCTTTTGTTGGGGTGGTACGAGTGTTAGCCTAAATAAAATAAAAAAATGAAGATTATTATGGCTGTCTTTTTTTGTCAATTCAGGTGTTTAATTTCTATAGGTTTAATAACATTCTAAAAGCTCTTAATTCCACAGATACTACTTACTGGTAGGTGTATTCAGTAGGTTGCTTCAGAGGCATAAGGTACTGTAAGTATTACATACAACAATGCAACAATAATCAAACAATGCATTGACAGGAATCAGTCAGGAATCCAGAACAGATAAGGAAAGTTTTGTAAGTAAAAAAAGAAAAGAAATTGAAACCTTAAGTTTATAACGCCTGCAAATGTCTATTAAAAGATAATCAATTTTTATTATGAATGGGTTATGATCAGAAAAGAGCTTTAGGACCTGTGTTAATATAAGAAAAGCTTTCCAGCGCTGAAGAGAGCTAAGCGGGAAGGCCTGAAAACAGACTCGGAGGTTGCTTTGATTCGGCTCCATACGTGAGTGACACTGGTTTTGAGTGTCATTGTTTGTCTGGAGCTGCTGTGCTGAACGAACTCTTGTTTGTATTTAATCTTGTGTATGTCAATTTTCTGTGCTTTCCTTGTCGTTCGTTCATCATCTTCACTTTATTTTTCGTGAAGCATTATTGTGTTGCGCTTCTGCTATGATAATATGTCATCTACCCTTACATTACGTGTGTAACGGAGGCCAGCTAGTGAGAGTTGTGCACGCTGATGACTGCTAGTGAATGGGGTGTTTACTGTTTAGCGTCCTTGTTAGTGCACCAGCCTCGCATACTAGCGATCGCGGTTGAGACCGACTCAGAGCAGGGCGGTTAGGATTGGAGGGTGAACTTTGGAGGCGGAGCAATGGAGAGAGGGGTGTGTTTGTTTGGGTTGATTTAAAATATCAACAATGTTCAGCAACGACTTTGAGAAATAACATACTGCACCTTTAAGGGCCCTTTTGACTTGAAGAATAAGACATTAATAAATACTTGTATCATAATGACATGTTTATGTGAATGATTTTAGCATCTGTAATAAGTTTCCGATATAATCCAGGATCCCTCCGGTCCTTCTCAGCCTGAACCAGGTCGTATTTTGCAGCTCTGCTTTGAGGGAAGTGGAGAGCGGACCACTTTCAGAAACTCTTCTTGCTCTTTTTCTCCTCTCTCCATCAATCTCAGTAGCACCAACAGGGATCTCATCAAGCCGATGAGGATGGTTTTCCGCCATGTTGGTGGTGTATTTGAGTAGGGCGCAAGGTTCATGTACACACTCCATATCAAGCGCTTTGTTCGGGTGCTTATCGTTCCCATGATAAAACTGTTTGTCACTCAGATATCAAACAACCCGAAATGTCAACCTACAAAATGAGCAAGAGACTTTCTTGGCTTTAAATACAAGGCAACACGTTCTAACTTTCATAGAGGTTTGTGATATCATAAAGTCTCGAGCAGAGGTACTGACGAGAATGAGAATAATAGAAAAAACAAAAAAAAACAAACATAGAATGCATCCCCTTACCTGGAAATTTTGAATGCTATAATCCATATTTAATTATATTTGCCGTGTACTTTATATGGTATGTAAATATAACAGTGCAGCGACTGCTTAAAGTTTTCACCAAGCTTTAAAGAAACTTGCATGAATGAGAAAATGCAGCTGGCAAACTGCCTGATGTTAGAAAGAGTAAGCACAATAAACGGCGAAAAAGAACCATCTTGACCAGTATATTAATGTAAACAATCGTTTATATCTTCAGTGAACGTTGCTGAAAGATATTGTAGCTATTGAAGTGACAGCAGCCTAATATAGGCTACCTGCTGCTGTCTGTCCTTAATGTTAATCAAACAACAAAAGAAAAAGAAAAAATCACCCGCTCTTAACTGAACAACTTTAGAAGCTTTAATTAATGCAAATTAAATTTGTACTGTGAAGGCTATTCAGTGTTTTATTTTCATTATTCAATATCTGCAATTGGCCTTTTTGAATGCTACTGGTAAATTGATGTATTGTACCTCCTGTTTATTTCTTTTTAATATTGTGTTTGTCCTAGCATTTGTTATTTGCAGCTCTGTGGCACTATAATACTCCCATTTTAATAACCCTGCAACAGTTGCTTACATACAGATTCCTTATTTAATCCTTGCACAACAAAATGTAGCCTATATTTTTGTGTATAAAATGTGTACAGATAATGGGCTGCAATACCAATGTTGTCCACATAACAAGACTGTACACATTAGGCCTATAAAAAATCCTTTTAGATATAATGTTTTTCACATCCTTTTTTGTAACTATTATGCCTTTATGAAAGCAAACCTTTGTTTTATCAACCCCTTACTATCAGTGGAGACTGCCTTTGCCAAAAAATCACACTAAGCTTGGACCCTGATGATTGCCTTTGGCGGCTGTGTTTTTATATTTAAATTTGTAATGTGCACTATCATGACCTTTCACTGACCCTCTTCTGACCTGTATAATTTCTCGACAAAATTAAGGAGCCCGTTCCCTTGAACTAAATTACCACTAAATGCGAATTAATGCCTACTCAGAAAGAACTATCTGTGACACTCTCCATCAGCCAGTACCAATTCAAATATTTTCATCGTGTTTTTTAGATACAGATTGAGATGAGATACATAAATATATTCAAAATCCCTTCTTAATTGTCTGTTCTCTCAGTTTTTGTTGGCTCCAAACAATTTAACAACCTTCAGAAAATGCCTTCACACAAAAACAACATAGCCTGCACTGAGCCTTGTTCTTCCTTTCTGCAAATGCCAGAAATTACATTTCTGTCTGAATTATTAAATAATCCCTGCTCATTAATTCATTTGGGAAATTATGTGTTAATTATGCAGATGGGGAGCACCACATCAAGAACTGGGCCTTATTATATTCATAACCACGTGCTAATGACTGAATCTCTGATTGATTAACAAAACGAAACTACTGAACTGTGATAATAGAGTAATTCTGTTAGGTTCATACTTTTCATGGATCAGCTCTCTGCTGTGCTTCTAACAAGCCTAAAATCAATCACATCCTTGTCGTTCAGCAAAGGATCAACAGTGGTCTTGTGAATTGATTAGTTTGCGCATTAGAAAAAAAATACATCCATTTTAGTGCTTTTTGCTGCATTGATGCTGCTCTTGTCTCATTGCAGGGGAGTCAGGGAAGGTTTCTGCAAGGCCACTAACCTTGAAGGGATCAATGTTATGAGAATAAGCACATGGAAAACTCCTGCTTTCAGCTGCTAGGAGACCACAGGATATGGAGAAAGACATGCATAACATTTCCTCAAGTAATGTTTTATATACTGATACATCAGATCAGTCTCTCTGCTCGAAATAATTGTGATGAGATGTCATGTTTGTGCTTGGAGAACTAAAGAGAATTAATTATGGAAAATACAAGTGCCTGGATCAATGATTTACGTAACAGAGCCCATATCCCATGGGGACTATTAGAGCTTCTCAATCTTTTGCACAGACTAATTATTTCAAAATAAATGTAGATGGAACAATGGATTCATTTAGGAGCCCATGCAACTTCCTTGCACAGCACAAGTGTAACAAATGCTGTATAATAAATGTGCTTTTTATGCCCATTAGGGGAAATATAAACAAACTGGAATGATGGCACTTTTTCTGAGCTTAATTGTAATTTTTTATAACAGATTCAAACACTTTCTCTTTAGACACCATTGTGAGCTTGGAAGCAATTGTAAAACTATGTATACTATTTATATAAAAATATAGGTGTAAATAATACATGGAAAAATGTAATCTTTAAAGTGTATAAATTAACATTATTTCATCAAACATATCATATATTACATATTACAGGGGTTTTCAAACTGAGGTCCACATAAGAATGTCAGTAAAAAAGTGTCAAAAATATATAAAGAAATAAAATGAATCAAATGACAACAAAATGCTTTATTATTCATGCCAGGCCAGTACTTTGCGATGCCACTTTGTAAAGAAACACTATGCGCCAGACTGAATTTTCACAATACTGTAGTTTACACAGAGAAGATAACGATATCGTCTTCAAAAATGTGCACTTTGAAACACGTTTTCAAAAGTTTGAGTTTTCAGGCTCCCGAAATGTAATTGTATAAATGCACGGCCAAAACACATAAAAAGTTTTCAGTTTTTATTTGAAAATGGTGTCGTGTAAATGGCCCCTTAGTGTTGCACTGTTTTCGTTTCAGTTTCCGTGTTTTCTTTGTTCATGCTCTTCTGTTGCAATGGCTTTTGACTGGCCCTCATGTGTTACACCTGTGTCTTGATAATTATCTCATTCAGTCCCTAATGTTCCTGGCCCTGTGTTTGTTTCAGTCTTTGTTTCAGTCTTTCTTAGGTCTTGCCTCTAGTAAAATGTGGTTGTTTTGTTTGTGTTTTCCTGGGAAGTGTGTTCCTGAGTTTATTTTAGATTAAAAATAAAATTGTTTGCGAATAGATCTAGCTCTTTGATATCCGCCTTTTTGCAACCCATTGCTGACAACATCAAGTTAAACTAAATGAAAATGAGAAATGTTGCCTTGGCAACAACTGAAATAAAAAATGTATTTCAGTTGAAATTAATTAATTGTAATTAGTTTCAAGTTTTTCTTTTAGAGCTGTTGTACAGCAGAAATGAACTGTTTGCATCATTGAATAAATTTCCTGTTACTACAGTAAAGCTGATTTGAAACAATATGTGTTGTATAAAGTACTATATAAATAAAGGTGACTTTTACATAAGAGTGGATGATACTCAAGATGGAAGAGTCAGAGTACCACTTTAGAAAGAATAAAATGCAATATCTGATGTGCTGCTATTTTTCCTTCACCTAGAACTTTACCATGCGGTGGCGGTCAGAGATGCTCCTCCTCCTCGAGATACAGCCATTATACAATCCCTCTTGGGATTGACCATCTGGTATTCAAAGGTTATCAATTATGCTGCTCCGGTAGAGCCGCTGCATGATCTGCTAAGGTCTGCAGTTACTTGTGCAAAAAGAAATGAAAGCATCTGATCCTGCCTTGCTTACAAATGACTATGTCAATGGTGCAGTACTTACACAACTGCAGGAAGAGAACTGCCTTTCTGCCTTTACGTCATATATCCTATCAGCCTGTGAAAGAAACTGTGAAAGAGCAATCAGAAAACAATAAGAAAAGAAGCTATGTGCAACTGGACTCTTATAACCTGTGCGTCAGTTCATCATACGCAGACACACAGCTCTCTGGTAATGTCTGTAACAGGGCGAATGAAGACACTGGGTGTGACATCAGATGTGATTTAAAGGCACACCGCAGACTTTGTGACCTAAAGAGTTGACGCATATGAGTTATTTTAAATGATTCTCCAGGCCAATATATAGCGCTTGACACTATCAATGCTCCGAGTGGGGCTGCCCTCTTGAAATACCGCCTATGTAAGTTTGGAGAAGGCGCACGTCTTTGGCCAGAGGTCATGTGACCTGGAGAATGCCTGGAGAACGTTTCGCTTTACGACCGTCTCGTGACCACAGGCTCTGATATACTCATGGAGCTAAGGCTTTGTTTCTACTATTTTTCCACCTGCTGAGGCAAGGAAAAATTTAAAACTGCGTCTCCGGAGGCAACAAAGAGAAAACGCGAGAGGGATCGTGCTCGAGGAAAAACAAGATTCGATCTTGGAAAGGAGTTTGTTCGTTGGCGCAGGTTGAAAGAAGAAGCTGGATGTAAAACCGATTCTCTTCTCTCAACTTTATTATTTTACTGGTAAGTGAACTCTTTGATCCTAGTATACAGTCATATGTCTTTGTCATTATTTTCGCTGCTTAGTAGAAGCTAACTATGGGCAGATGAAGCTAACAGGCTACAAACCTAAGCTAAATGGAACCCCATAGCCTAAATGTGTAAATCTCATGCTTTTCGCCCAAGCGACAGATTCCTACTTTCATAAAACTAACTTAGTAGTGGTAATTTTGTATGCCCATGATAGACCAGAGTGCAGATACGCTCTGCTTGAGTGGTATTTACGACAGTAACACTAAATACAAGTACTCTACAGGGACTCTAGGGGTCGCTGTTTGATAAAAACAGACATCCTGCATAGTGTGCCTTTAAATAAAACTTAATATAAATCTTAAAGTTAATGAAGTAATGTATCCAAAAGGATGGTGCTAAACTAAAAGGAGGTGTAGTAGACTGAATTTTATGACAGTGGGGGATTTTAGTTGAGTCTCATCACATGCTATACCAGCACTGTAAAAAAAGTTGCTGCCTTAAATCTTTCAGTACAATCAATTTGGATGTTTAAGTCATTTCAACTTTAATTAAAGCTGCAAGCAGTGATCAAAGGGCCCTCGCACCCGTGCCACCGCCACCCGGTGGTATAGTAAGTCACAGCACAGTGGGCAATGTGCATTTAAGTAGGTAAATATAGGAGGAGTCAAAGTTAGTTACAGAATTGTCCTTTATTATGGTGATAATAGCATGCTTTATTACTCAGCTAAGTGTTGCTAGCATGTTTAGTATGTTTCTAACATGTTTAGCACACAATGGCATATTTTAGTATGTGGCTAGTACTGCAATACAGTGTAAACAATGTCACTTCCTGTTGTCAGTATGTGTTCAGGACAGGACTGGTCAAATTTGAAGAGGATCATATCAAAACTGTAGGAGGGGGTTGTTAAAGTACGAAGCCTGAAAATGGCAAAATCTGCACAAAAATCAGAGAAGAAATTCAAAATGGCAGACTTGCGGTTGTGTTTGGGGCTATGCTCCAAGGTACTTTTTTAGTAGGTATTGGCTCATTACATGTATATACCGAATTTTCTCCACGTACGTGAAACGTAGTGCTAGGGGCAATTAGTCAAAATATTTGTTTGCCCCCCTTTTTGCCCTTTTGCCCCACCCAATTCTGTAACCCATATCAGATGTAAATTTCAAACCTGTGCCACCACCGCCCGACGGCTTTAGGAAAACAGAGCACGGTGGGCAGTACGTAAATATAGTAGGACTATGTTAAAGTAATTTGCATTTGCCACACTTTCTGCTACCAGCAGGTGGCGCTATTCCTATAACCGAATATGAGCATGGTCATGTGTTCAGGACAGGACTCTTATCAAACATGTGAAGTTTGGGGCAGATCGGACATTGTATGCCTGAGTTACTGCTGGCTCACTTTGGAAGAGAAGAAGAAGAAGAGGAATAATAATAAACGGAGCAAAAACAATAGGGTCCTCTCACCATCGGTGCTCGGGCCCTAATTACATTAAACTGACTTAAAAAATGTGTTGAATCTTGTTCAACTTGTATAACTTATAACTTATGTATAAAAGTTGTACATTTTGAAAACTTATTTTGATGAGTTAAAGCAATGTAAAAACATATGTTGTCATAACTTATTGATCACATAATTTTTTACAGTGCATTATGGCACCTCAAATAGATCAGCACTGCTGTAAGGTGAGGTGGTCATTATAAGATATGATTCGTGTCAATACCTTGAGCATTAGATGGTGGAATTAGGGTCATCTGAGGTCTTCACTTTACTGAGATCCAAGTCAAATCCTCATGTAGGGAAAATCATAATTACATAAGATGATTTCGGCCTTGATACAGTCATAAGAGTTTTACAGGTTCCTCTCTCTAATTAGTCGTTAGTCATCTCTCTAAAATGTAAGTTGCACCTGACTTTATTTATTTTATTTTATTTTCCATTTTTCTAAAATCATATAAGAGGTGCTTTAAGCCCATGTAGACATGTGCTTGATGAAAGCTTCATCAGAAGTGCTTGAGTTTCAGGAGATGTTCAACCTAGAGAGCCATACTGGTGGACAAGCCATCGTAAACACACGCACCATCTGTGTGCAATGTGACAACTACTGTCACTCGACTTGTCGAACTGTCTATCAAATACATCCAACTATTACATGGACCTCCTTGAAACTCTACAGCAATGGTCCATGTGTTTTTTCATCTCTCTTTTTTCCTATCTCATACAGTAAATGGCAAGAAAGAAATGCGTCAGTTATTCAGTTTCAGATGCATGTTTCTGCTATTAAAGTAACATCTTAGACCAAGAAGTTGATAATATCCTTTTGTTTTTTAAATCAGTTGAGTTCAAGAAGACATTGAACTTGTCCATGATTATTTTTATTACCTCCAAAATGATGGAGGAGTGAAGTGATTGAATACTCTCAGACTGTTTATAAACAGCTGGCGTTGAAGGTCAGCTCTGGAAGTCATTTGTCATTGATTTCCTGGCCTCTCAATATGCACATGCATCCTGAGGACATCGGTCTTAGGCTTCCCAAAGACTTATATTTCCCTTTATAAAACAAGAAAGAAATTAGTGGGATTGTTGATGGTTTCTCTGAAAATAGATCTAGTATTTCATTTGCCCCTCAAAAAGTAGAAGACATTCATTGAAAGTCCACAAAAGATTGTAGCTTTAAGATTGACAATTCAAAAGTTAAAGAGAGAAGACCTTGGATACAGAATACAAGATATAAAAAGGCAGGACTGAACATTTGAAGGTTGCTTCTCAAAAGCTTTAACGGTTTAAATGTAAGTCAAGCTTTTGTGAACCAGAAATTAGTATTGCAAGACAAATATCCACCCACTCTCTGATCAACTAAAGAGACAAATTGGTTTACAACACATTACTCTGTTATGACTCTGTTATGACTGGCTGTAACCCAAAAGAGAGTAACAGTATACTAATTGTATACTAAGTATACTACGTTCTAATCAGTCCAATATCAGAACAATCCATTGGCATAGGCCTATGCCATTTCAGAAATTTATTCTTTAAAAAAATCTAAATTAATCTTCGCAGAATAGGTTCATTTCAATTAAGTACATTTCCCTAATTGAAAAAAATAGGCTAGCTTATATAGCAAACAGTGCTAGCTTGGCATTTCTGAAGTCAGTTTAAAAATGTGCCAAAGTGCCATGATGCGTATATATTTTACTTCTCACAAACGTGCATGCTTATTTGAGTCGTATTAATAGGTCAATGGAGGAGATTGAATTTGCCTACTACTACACATTTGCTAAAACAGATTTTTTTTTGGACAGATGTTCATTGATGGCGGTGGATTCTGTGTCTGAAGGCGGCGACTAGACTGCGCATGCGCAAAAGTTTTACATACAGTGAGTATGTGTGACCACCCAGCATATTTGGGTCCCGAAAATATTTAAGTATTTGTATACATTTTATTTTGTATTTATATATGTCTATTTCAATTTATCTACAGTATATATGTTTTATTTAAATTACTTTAATTATAATCAGTTTGCACTGAACAGTTCAGTTGCATTTTCTAAATTCTGAGTGGCAGTTGGGAGTCGACAGTTGCCATGACGACTGTGGTGCATCCTAAAACAACACACAGAGGACCACTGGAATACAACACAGTTTTGTCTCTCTCACTCTCATTTATCACTAAAGGGAGTACTACAAATTTAATTTTGGAGGCACCGCTGGGATGTTTATAGGGAGGTTCATCTTCTTGACAAGCAGAGCCCCATCCTGTAACATTCCTACTTACCTACTGGACAAGCAGCAGTGTGAAGCAGCTGAGTGAAGTGGTAACAGTTACTACAAAACTAATTGAGCTGCGCATGTGCTTGAAGTACAGTGATTACTAAAGGCAGCCTAAGTCAAGTCAGTGAGCTAAACGTCCACTTTCCACATACTGTCAGGCAATGCCTAGAGATGGAAACACTTCAAGAAGAAATAGGTGATCGACTATGCACACTAACAAAAGGAAAGCTCATAGAACTCTGCCAATTCTTACAAATTTCCTCAAAGGACATTGGAAATTCAACACGCCTGTCTTTAGTAAATCTCCTCAGTAATCATCTATTAAGAAAAGAATTAGAAGAGCTGGAGGATGGAGGCATGGCTGAGCTTCTCAGCATCAATGAACAATTAAGTGATATGATAATGACTAATGTAAATGGGACTGAGCAGAGGACAGAGTTAAGACCACCTCAAATAGAGATAAAGTTAGCTCAAAGACCATTTCGACAACTTGAAAGTATGACCGAGTCTGCCATGTATTTAAGCCCTGAGGTCTCACAGAGTACAACAACACGACAAGAAGTAACTGATCATACACTGGTTGATGCTCCACACGCATCACAGAGACAAATTGCACCAGCAATATGGCACAAAGACTTAAAAATGTCAGGTCTCATTGGTGAGCCAGGTCAGAAAGACAGATTGACCGCATTCAGAGCGACCTCCAGCCATTTCTGTCTGACCCTACAATTTCAGATGAAGTGTTGTTGGAGAGATTAAATGTCGCTTGTTCCCATGAGTCTGAAAGACAAAGCAAAAGGAAATCTGAACGTAGTGCTGCTGTTCATGTCACACAGTTAAATGAACCTGTCCATGAACCAAAATACCAAACGAAACAGACAAAATTTGACCTGATATCACAACTGAAAAGCCTAAGTGAGGAAATAATGCAAATTAAAGAAACAATCCAACAGCCCTCACCTGTCTCTCAGTGTTTTACAGTCGGTAATAAGACTCCAGTGACGATGAAGACGATTCACCAGCCGTTGCAGGATTTCTCACAAAGTTATCAGCCAGTAGCAGAGTGGAGAAAAGAGCTGCCAAATCAAACATGGGGAACAAGTCACACCACACATGAACAGCGTCAGTATCCATTGCAACTCTGTCATCCTAGACCCCCACAGCATGCTGTTCCGCAGCAACAAAATACAACATCACAGTCTCGCAGTGTGCAACCATATTCTATATCATTACAACAGCCCACGCAACATCCTGTTTCAACACAGTATGCGGCTCAACCATCACTATATGCCTCACCACAGTTTTACCCACCCCAGCTAAACACAGCGCCCCAGCAATCTACATCAACAATACCGCCACCACAGTACCATCAGCAGTTTCGACAGTCACGTCCCCTACGGACAAGACAGTGTTTCCATTGCCAGCAAAGGGGATCAGAGGAACAATGTACTCATTGTTATTGTTGTGGTAGCAGTGAGCACTTTTCAGCAGGCTGCAGAACCAGAGGTGCAAGATTCCAAAATAGAACTCCTTTAAACGGGTACGGATTGCCTCTACGGGACAGGGAGTGATCCAGACAGCCAAAATGTCGCACCAACGTTCAAGGCAACACTTGGAAAATTCACAACAAAACACTGAGTTTCCTTCACTTGATAACATCCTAGCAGCTTCATGTCAAGTTAACAAATACTCACCGGTAACTTCTCTTTTCGGCAAACAATGTCTGGTAACCTGTTGCTTACAAAGACACAAAAATGAGGCATTAAGGGACACAGGTTCCCAAGTATGTATTGTAGACGAACAATGGAGGAACAAGTACATACCTGAGGTGAAACTGAAAGACATTTCTGAGGCAACAGATGCTCCAGATAGCCTTCAGCTTGTGACAGCCAACGGGACCAATATGCCTTATGTTGGATGGGTAGAGATAACCTTCAAATTGGCTTCCCCAGTTGACAGTGCAAATGAGTTAGTCATTCCTGTCCTTGTTTTAAAAGATCAAAGGTTATCCAAGCCAATCATTGGCTACAATGTGATTGAACAAGTGATGAGGCAGAGTGAAATTAATGGAAACAGTGAAGTGAGTAAAGACCATTTGCAGAAGATTGTTAAGTATGCCTTCCCTGGCATGAAGAAAAATAAGATACAGAGCTTCATTAATCTTGTGACTGCTGAGCATCCGAGTGAATACTTGGTGAAAACGACAAAAAACTCGGTGAACATACCATAACACACAATTATGCAGATACAGTGTCAAGTTAAAGTGTCATATATGAAGCAAGACAGTGTTCTCCTGTCAGAAAGTAGACCTCCTTCCAAACAGTACCGGTCAGCCAATCCTACAGTAAGAGGTCTAATGCGTGAGTGGGACAAGCTGGTGTTGGACGAGCATGGCATAATGTACCGCAAAACAGCACAACGAATGCAGCTAGTGTTGCCTACCCAGTTCAAGAGAACTGTTTTGAGAGAACTGCATGACGAGATGGGCCACCAAGGCCTCGACCGCACAACCAGCCTCATTAGAGATTGTTTTTTCTGGCCCTATATGCAAAAGGATATTGAACACTATGTGCTGAGAACCTGTTCGTGCATAAAACAACAACAAAAAAACATGCAGAGAGACAAGGGCACCTCTCAAGAGCATTAAGACAACCCATCCATTTGAGTTAGTATCCATCAACTTCCTTCACCTGGATAAGTGCAAGGGGGATTACGAGTATATCCTTGTTATTATCGACCATTTCACTCGATTCGTGCAGGTGTATGCTACAGCTTCAAAATCAGGAAAAACTGGAGCAGACTGTTTGTTCAATGATTTTGCCCTGAGATTTGGGTTCCCCTCACGAATTCACCATGACCAAGGCAGGGAATTCGAAAATCAGCTCTTCGACCAGCTCCAAAAATACAGCGACATCACTGCCTCAAGGACGACTCCATACCACCCGCAGGGAAATGGACAACTAGAAAGATTTAATCGGACTATCCTGCAGATGCTCAAAACTCTCACAGAGAAACAGAAATTGAATTTGAAAGAGGCATTGAATAAGTAAATTTTTGCCTACAATTGTACTAAAAGCGAAGTGACTGGATTCTCACCTTTCTACCTCCTGTTTGGTCGCTCTCCAAGACTTCCAGTTGACGCATTGTTTGACCTCAATCCAGATAACAGTTCCATGAGCCAAAGTGAATATGTGTAGAGGTGGACAAAGGGTATGCAAGAGGCCTATGAGATTGCCAGAGAACATGTGAAAAAGAGTACTGAGAGAAACAAAAGACATTATAACAAAAAAGTAAGGTGTACAAAATTATATCCGGACAGCAGAGTCCTCGTGAAAAACATGACTCCAAGGGGGGGTCCAGGGAAACTTCGAAATTACTGGGAGGATGAAGTCCATATTGTCATCCGTCAGTCTGCTGAGGATACTCCAATCTATGAAGTGAAACCAGAACAGGGCAAAGGCAGAGCAAGAGTGTTGCATCGAAATCATCTTCTCCCCTGTGATCACTTACCTCTGGTTACTACACAGACTCAAAACACTACACCGAAGCGGAAACACCAACAAAAACATGCAACTTCACCTTCCAAGGGAAGGGAGAAATATGAGCTAGAGAACGACAGTGAAAGTGACGATGAGTACTATGTCCAATTAAAGCCCTACCAGTTTAGGGCCCAAAAAATAGTCATAACCAGATAGAAGTGGAAACCACACCACACCACAACGACGACCACCAAAAAGATTCACATATGAAAACTTTGGAACTCCTACATGCTACAGTGTGCAAAATGCAAGTAATTACTTTATCCCACACACCATACAAACATGGACACCAAATATGAATTCTTGGGTACCAATGTCAATTTACTACTCTCAGCCCCCCAGTTATCAGTTATCCAGTCATGTAAAGAAACTGAATGAACTTTCACTTAAACAGGTCTCGGGCAATGGCAATGGCATTGCAGGATGGTAATGACCCAAATTGCCATCATACCTTCACTGACTGCTTTAATTATTTGCAATTAATTTGTCAAACAAGGGACTGTTGCACTCACACAGGATAAAACGGTTGTTAGGCTGAGAGAACATGGACTGTTTAATGGCCTAACAAACTATTGGAATGAACACTCTGAAACTTTCCTTGGAACATTTGTTTTTGCAAGGAATCGGCCTGGATAGGAATACTTTTTCGGCTTGAACTTGACTGTTTCCTGTATGGACTTTTTCGTTCTCAAAGAACATTCTTTAGTGCCTTGATTATGGGACTGTAGTTTGAGACACTAGTTCATCGGACTTTAACTCAGAAAAACTGTGAATCAGCCAACAAGGACTGTCTGTAAAACAGGAATATGGAACGTGTAGCCTATATGAAATATATGCATTTCTTAGAGAAAGTATGCATTGCAAGACTATTATATGTGACCTGTTATTTTTATCTGAGTGTGAAGTGAAACTAAATGGGTGGACTGGTATTGTGTATTGATGTCGGGACGGCATCTTATTTTGTTGGGGAGAGTGTGACCACCCAGCATATTTGGGTCCCGAAAATATTTAAGTATTTGTATACATTTTATTTTGTATTTATATATGTCTATTTCAATTTATCTACAGTATATATGTTTAATTTAAATTACTTTAATTATAATCAGTTTGCACTGAAAAGTTCAGTTGCATTTTCTAAATTCTGAGTGGCAGTTGGGAGTTGAGAGTTGCCATGACCACTGTGGTGCATCCTCAAACAACACAGAGAGGACCACTGGAATAAAACACAGTTTTGTCTCTCTCACTCTCATTTATCACTAAAGGTTAGTAAAAATGGTCAAATTTTAGAAAACAACAGTTATTCAGATGCGTCTAATATATTAGTTCAATTGGGTGTTTGTTTCATGAATGATTTTGGTATAGTTATAATAGAAAAGTCTGTTAGTGTATCATCTGTGTGAAACAACTGTGAGAGAGTCTGAAATATTGTATTATTATTATTATAGTTGTTGTTTGATTGTTTGTATATTTGATTACTTATTTATTGAGAGTTCATGGTACTGAAAACTATGATTAAATAAAAAACAACACAGAGAGGACCACTGGAATAAAACACAGTTTTGTCTCTCTCTCATTTATCACTAAAGGGAGTACTACAAATTTATATGTAGACGAATATGTGAATCGGATTGCAAAGTTTAGGCCATAATATTAACAGAATTTGAAATTGAATTGGTTTTATTTGGATTGATGAAAATTAGTTCATGTAAATAGTACGCTGGAGACATGAGTGACAGTGATCACTGGCTACAGGTTTATCCATCATTTCCACCAAAAGTTGAAAAAAATCTTTAACTTTAAACAAATAAGCGATCTAATACTGACAGAGGAGAAAGACAGTGGAGTCGAGTGGTCCATCTCGCCGAATTCTGGATTTACAAATTTACAGCCCATCAGCTGACACAGGTGCAACATTCTCCAATCTTTAATGCCAACTGCACCTGTTTTTCACTGGTACCTGCCTGAACAACCATGTGCACCCCCTTCCCTTTTACACGCATTATTTCTCTGGTGAGTTTCAATTCTTTGTGACTTTGTTAGTATCGACCATAAACTACTGTTCAAAAACGTTTCTGGTGGCCAATATAAGATTATAAGAGTCAAGCAACTCTGATTTACAGCAAAGAGCCGCATGAAATGTGCTAGTAAATGTACTTGGTGAAAAGTACTTGGTCTCATTTGTTCAGATCTGGCTGGCGCTTGTATAATATTTAATAGCATACCACCTCTGGCTGTCATCCAGAATTTACAGGAACATGATTAATCATAACATAACCGTGGCAACAAGTTTAAGATGCATTGAATGGTTGTATTATAGCTATGGGAATTGCTTTGTTTTGGTTTGCTTTTGAGGGGTTTGGGTTAGGACTCATTTGTTGCATGGCTCATAGCGGTTGTATGAAAGGCTTATTTGCATGAATAGTTTTGTTGAAATATAGCAACATATAAATATGCATTAACCTGACCATATGAAACGTTTGCAATTATTTTTTAGAATTATTAGAACTTTCCTGTAGCTCAAACAGTAGCGTGTTGGCACTTGCAACGCCAAGGTCATCAGTTCGATTTCCAGGGAAAGCAAGAACTGATAAGAATGTAAATGTGTACCTTGAAATGCAATAATGTAAGTCACTTTGGATAAACGCGTCTGCATAAATTTGAGTTTTTGATCTCAAACAAGTATTCACTGTTAATTACATCATCACACTTCAGTGTCAAAGTGAAGAATTTAATCAATAATCTGGAGTTAATAGATTAAAAAAATACTACATTTAAACCCGGTTCTTGTGTATGTTATGCGACGTTGTGTTTATGTTGCCTCGTGTTTGTACCGTTTGCATGGCTGTACCTGTTTGTGTTCTTATTAATAAAAAGTTTAACTTGAACTTTGGACTCCTGCCAGTTCTTCAACCCGCACCACACCCGTGACAGCATGGACACATTCGATTCTTCGACAAATGAGACTGCATTACAAAAATCAAACTGCAAATGTTTTAACCTAGCTTTGCAAGTAGGTAGAAGAATGGTATATCGGTGGTGCTGCATTATTGCTGTGGATTATTTATTTAGCAGGTTTCCAATATTCTCAGCAGCTCTCTGTATATTGAGAAAATCAATCTAGAGCCCTCAGCATTGACCCACATTCTGCTCATGTGTCAGCCTGTGTCCCCTTAATTAAACCATCCAAACTAGAGTACACCATTTATTTCCACTTGCCATTCCTAAGGTACACAGGAACAGAGTGTGGTGAATTGGTCTTAACTCCTCTCCACGCATTTTTCAAGAACTACTTTGCTTTCTGCTATTGATTTATTTGCAAATTCAAGGAACACATGTAAATGAAAAATTAACAATCAAGTGAGAGGAATAAACACACAGCATGTCTTCATGTACCCTGCTTTTGAATTTCTTCATGCATTTTATATGTGCAATTGCACAGATTTATTTAGAATATAAATATATATTTTTAATTGAGACACACCACAACCCAATAAGCCTTCATTCCATTGATTTGTTGTTTATTACTTAATTCACAGTGTCAACTGGCAGGTGTCGAAAACATGAGCAAAACACAGCCTCCATTATTTCCACAAATAATTAGAGAAATATGTTTCCCATGAGAATCTCCTCTACAGTCTTACCGCTTATCTAATCTGTTCAAAGTGAAGCATCTCTGGGAAATCCGGTGTGCTTTCACACCTACACAGAAAAGTTGCAGAAAGATTTCAGTGCTTTTCATAATGAGCAGTATGCAATGCACCTTTGGGCTAAAGATGTGCTTTTCTCTTTGAATACAGAGCCACGAGTAAATGCTTGGTGACCTTGGAAATAAATCAGCCACGACTTTTGGTAGGGATGGAATGTTAGATTCACAACAAACTTGTTCTTTATTTATTTATTATTTTATTTATTTATTTCAGGTTTATTTAACAGGGAAAATGCACATTAATAATACATAAATAAATGTATAGTTTGCCAGAATTAGCCAAAAGGCTATTTTACATCTGCTGTCTCTGGCCGGATCTTAATATGTCACACCTATAAAACAAATTAAAAAAAAGTATTGAAATAGTACATACAGGTAAATATGAATGTGTATATATATATATATATATATATATATATATATATATATATATATATATATATATATATATATATTTTACTAAACCAACATATAAAATAGAACAATTGGTCAATATCGACAACAACACCAACACACACAAGCCAAACTGTTAGACCATATAACAAATATTTTTTGGACATGCACCAAAATAAATAATATAGCTGGGACAATGACGGACAACAAAGGTTTAACCTATCTAAACACAGATGAGCCAGACATCCTCATCGGTTGCACAAGAAGCACAAATAAACAGGCAGGACAGAGAAGACAGGATAGCAGCAAGATGTCATGTCAAATGTAATGTTCACGGTCCTGATTACCTTTTAGCCACTTCTTTAAGTTACATTTAAAAGAAACGTAAGTTTTAAAATTCCTAATGTGAATTGGAATGATGTTCTATTGGTTCTATTCACGAGCAGTGACTGCACGACTGTAAAAGCTGTTTGACCAAGTGCACTCTTCCTCAACGGGACATTACAGTCACCTCTTGCTGCACTCCTTGTAGATCTGTAAGCATTTGGTGCTGTTTACAAACTGGCTCAATACAGGAGGTGCAAGTCCATGTAAAATTTTGTACATAAGACAGAAGTCTGTATATATAATCAAGTTTTCGAAACTTAAAAGATTACATTTTTTTAAAACATGACAATGATGATAGTATATGGATTTCCTATCAAGTACTTTAAGAGTTTTTTTGAGTAATGGTTTGAGAGAAGCGTTACTAGCTTGTGACCAGGTTGTCAAAAAATAGGTGATATAGGATAAAATCATTGAGTGCATGAACATCATAGCGGCCCTTTTTGACATGCAGCTACGGACATATCTAAAATTTGCCAGGTTGTACTTAATGTGATTACAAACCTTCTTAATGTGTGATTTAAAAGTAAGATTGTTATCAATGTAATCCAAGTTATTTAAAATCTGAGACGACTTAGTCTCTCCCCAGGTACGACTACATCCGGTTCTGCACAGCAGCTTTTAGATTTACTAAAAAACATACATTAAGTTTTGGATACATTCAATTGAAGGCAATTTTAATTTAACAATGAATGAATTAATTTAAATTGTCTAATGAGAATTGTGCACTTAGCAATGTAGATCCATAGATGTATGACTATATATAGCAATGCAAGTTGTCTGTTAAATTCTCTCACAAGTGCAAAACGCCCTGTGTAAGAATTAAAAATATTAAAACCTTGGAAATATGACAGCAATCATGTTAAACAGATACAACATATTATGTTTATCTGAGTCATGTTGCAGGCAGACCTTGTGTTACATAGAGTTCAAGCAAACACTGTCTTATAGCATCATTCTTCAAAAGAAAGTGTCCACTCTAGACTAGAAATAATAAAGTTTGATGTCACCATTAAGGAGATGGGTGTTTGCTTTAGTTGGGCTCTTGACCCTTGACTTTCTAACTTTAGATTTTCTCTGACTGCTTTAACAGTGTGTTTATAAAATACTTTCGCAATGGCATGAAAATCAGAGAGAAAATGTGATTAGGTGTTGTTAGCTATTTATTAATGATGACTAATCATAAAGTAGAGGCCTGATACACACACCTCATAAAGAGTCATCCATAAACCTATAACTTGAGGGTGAGTAAACCATGGGTTAGTTTTCATTTTTGGGTGAACTATCCCTTTAATGTTCACTATGTCCAAATTTGGTGGAAATACTGCTTTTCAATAAAACATCAACATCTAAACCTCTGGTAATTCTCAATAATAACTTGTATGACATATTATATTGTTTATACATCTAATATTGTTTGTAATACAATATTTTTTTAACTACAGGCAACCACAGCTGGCAGTTTCTTATTTTACTGTAAAAATTACACGAAATGTCCCGAGAGAGCTATTACAGTTTTTCACTGTATTTAGTAAGTGTACATACTGTTAAGCAATTAACATGTCATTTCCGTTGCTTTTTTACAGTTTTTAACCGTTAAAATTACAAACATTTTTACAGTGTTCCGGCCAAACGAACATACTGATTATTCGTAACATACTAACGTATTCGAGTAATGCGACGTACTGCTGATTTATGCTACGCCATGCCCATGTCGCACTACTTCCGATGTCATAAGTTGCATATGTTGCGCTTTAGGCATAAGACTGCGTATGATCGTTTGGCCGGAAGCTAGAATTTGACTTTGTACCTATTAAATATGGATATAGCCTTCAGAAGGCTTTTATTAACCCCCCGGAGCCGTGTGGAGCACTTTTATGATGGATAGATGCACTTTAATGGACTTAACAAAAGAAAAACAGCAATTCACTGCCATTATAAAGCTTGGAAGAGCCAGGACATGTTTTAATATAACTCTGATTGTATTTGTCTCAGAAGAATGACACCTAGAATGACTTGAGTTGAGTAAATCTGAAACAAAACAAAAAATTGGGGTGAACTATCCCTTTAAACCCACGTGACTAATTGGCTTTTCCAACATAATTCATTTTAGTGGAGTTGGCTTTGTGTAAACTAATACTGGATAGTTATGCCTCGTATGGATAGGTCTTGATTCTTTCCTGTGAGAGTTTAACAAGTTGATCTAGGCATGACATGAATTCACTTATAGCTTTGCACAAGGTTGCCAAGCGAATTCACAAATGGCATTGGCACCTTCACACTATATAAGTCTCAGATTGAGAGTTTGATAGAAAAAAACGCATATGGTCCATTTTGAAGGTGTAGAAAGAGCAGGATCAGTTTGAAATCAATGGTAAGACATGCAGTGAATTGGATTTCTGAGAGCACAGCTGAATCCTCTTAAATGAAATTCACATTGGTCAATGGATACCTGCGCCAGAATATGCTCAGCTCTTACATTTTTCCTCTACATCCTTGCAGCACAATCCTCATGGAAAACTAAGCCCTTGACAGCATGTCACAGATGATGGAGCTCATGTTGCATAACCATGCTATTGAAATGGTGTTGGTAAGACATTTTGCATTCTATCTGAAAGGTAAAATTATTGAAAATATTTATATAAAGGGAAAAACAATTATGTGGTTGCAAAAAGCTGCTATAAAGAAAAAAATATTTGTGATAAAAAGAAAAAGTTTTGAATATTTTAAATATTTTTCCGCTGAAAGCCTTGTGTAACTTTCTGTAGTTGAGGAAAAACAAAACCTACTAATTTAAAAGAAAGATCAGCAACAACAAAAGAAGTCCTTGCTGAAGCATTAATGGTCAACAAAAGGTAGGCCTATGTTTTGCATGCCTGGATCAGCATGGGATCCTGTTTCTCCAGCATGGGAAGCTGGAGTGATGGTGGACAGCTATACCAGCATTAACCAACATGGAATTGAATTCATGCTGGTTTATGCTGGATTTTTCAGCAGGGGTTCTGTAAAAGCTTTTATTAAAGCCACAATTACATTCATCTGTTTTTGTTTGGGAAACTGGTTTTAAAACAACAACTATTCTTTATAAAAAAATCCATTAGGAGACACAGGTGCCGTAGAAAGTGCACACTTCTCCTGAAAATATATATATATATATATTTTTTTTTTTTTTTTTTGAATTACTCACTCTCCCATAAGTGATTGCTCATCAGCAATGCAAATATATCAACCCTTTAGAACTGGATTTTCATTATATTACAGAACATGTTATTATGGGAATGCACAGGTAGGTAAATGGGGATACGAGAAACTGAAGAGAGTTAAGCCATCTGCTTTCCTCTCTACTAAGACCTGCGCAATTATGTTCAAGGGCAGGAGGATTGTGAAAACAGTTGAGCCATTCAAACTATCTTCTGTAAGGTAGATCACAGAAAAAGAAATGGTAGACTGAGCTCATCTTTGCTCTCAAAGGCCTGTGGAAAGTAGTACAGGGAAAGATCAAGCTGAAGCACTAGACACATCCTGAATTATTCAAATAAATAATGAATATAGAAAAATTCGTTCTTCACATCTTTGAATATGCAATAACTTGTGCAAAGTCCATGTGTTCAGGCTTAAAAAACAAACAAACAAAAAAAACCTTCTGACAGATTTACATTGATGGGATTTTACCTAATGTTGAAATTGTTGATTTATAAAACATGAATTTAATAAAATAATTGTTGATTAATAAACGAAAATGTAATCAAAGTAGAAGTAGCATCTTGTGAAGCGCATGCCCTTTGAGAATGTATTATTCTCGGCCACATTTGGCTAATTGCTTTTATGCAAGAATGTGGCTTTGGTCATGCTTAGTTGTCTCAAAATTGTGAGCATTACTGTGGAAGACTTTGGAGACAACCTTGTGTTTGAGATTTGATGAGAAAAAGCAGTTATACAGATTTTTACGGCATGTGGAAATGTGAAAGCCTGTCTTAAATGATGTGTTTGTTGTCACATTTCGTAAAATGTGTTTTCAGATTTATTAAATTCACACCTTCTGTAACTTCTGTTTCGAACTGTTGTTGTGGATTTTCGAACTGTGGATGTACAGAGCTTATGCATATTGCTAACGTTGTATGTGGTTAGATTTTATTTCAGTCTTCAGATCTGAAAAAAGCGTTTGTGTACCCAACTCCATGAATAAGAGTTAATCAGTGATATGGGTTTTTGATTGCTTTGGTTAAGCTGCCCTTTTTTGGGCTAGTTTTGCACAGTATAAATGAGACTTTTGCCCTTTACACGCATGCTGCGTTTACACCAATGTTGTAATTACTGTAATTACTAGATGACAATCTAGGAAGTTTCTGTACGCTTGATCTGATTCAGAATCATGTGTTTGCAAAATAATAATGCCAAATTTGAGTAATCAGTAGACAAAACCATCACATGGCAAGTAACAGTCATTATGCAAACCTTATAAATTATTTAGTGGGACCTATCAAACATATATGACTTTCTTAGATATTTGGATGAATGTTGGTAACTAAACAGTTTAGACAAAACAATTCAAAGGAAGTCTATCTGAACCTAAATTATATGGTCATCCAAATATCTCTTTTTATGTTCCACTGAAGAACGAAAGTCATCCAGGTTTGGAACGACTTGAGGGTGAGTAAATGATGACAGAATTTTTATTTATTTCATTTTTAGGTGAACTAAAAATAATACATACATACATGATAATACAACTCTTTGCCATAGCTACAGTTTAAAGTAGTACTGTATTGTATGCCTTTAATTTATTTCCAGATTATTCTTGCATTATTAAGACATTAAATGTATAGATAACACAAAGATGAAAATGATTTCATTACTCACACTCAAGTTGTTTCAAATAAATGTCTTTGTTCTGTTAAACACAAAAGAAGATGTTTTGAAGAATGTTTGTAACCAAACAGTTAAGGGGAACCAATGACTTTCATAGTATTTGTTTTAATTTTTAAAAATTTCAATGTGGTCGATCAACTATTCTGGTTACCGACAATATCTTTGTGTTCAGCAGAAAAAAGAAAATGTATACAGGTTTAGAAGAATTTGAGGGTGAGTAAATGATGAACGAACTTTCATTTTTGGGGGTGAACTGTCTGTACTGTCCTGTATTGTCTCACAATATACTGTAGTTGTAATTTTGATTTTTACAAGGACATGAACACTTTTTACAAGTCAGAATATTAATACAATGGCAATTTCGACATGGCGTGATTCCTCCTTCAGAGTGAACTTGATAGCACTGTGATTGTAGCACCATCAAGCAAATTTCTGAAGACCGTCATAAAAAAAAAGTTGTTATCAGCATGGAAAAGATTAAAAAGCATATCCTCTCCAACAAACCACGATCAGAGCCAGATAAGCCAAATGGAGAAAGCTTTGAATAGTCACTAATTTGGTTGTTTAATTGTAGGCCAGTGATAAGCTTATGTTCAGTGAAAAACTGTATGAAAATACAATATAATGTTTGTATCTTTGAATTATCTTGATGTAGGGCTTTTTTTAGCAAATATATTATTATAGAATAAATAAATTATTAAAGTCAGTAAATAATGATGACTCCATTCAGTTGCGATTGATTGGATTTTCAGCCCTATTAATAATCAGCAGGATTCTACATCAGCAAAATCACATCCTCTCTACAGCTGAATTCAAAAAAAGACATTACTTAAAGTGGGTTATATTTCAATAGACTCTTTATCACTTATGCACACCCACGTTCTGAATCGATTGTCTGATTGTTGAGGCACATTCTGCTGCCTTGAAACTGTGACAAAAGCCCTGCCATGCTCCCACAGGCTATGCTTCATTAAGAGAGTAGGAATGGGTTTGTATAGGCATGCCTGAATGCCGCTGATAGAGAAAAAGATGATGCCAAAAGCTGCCCTACTTTGTCATGGCACACTTGAGCTGTCTCTAGTCTGGATCTGGATCAGAAGAACGCATTCTGACATTTTTGGGTGTTTTTGATAAGAGTGCTACATTTTACACAGTCATATAATTGATGATATGCAGAGGCAGTGAATGGCTTGTAGGACTTTTGATTGAAGTTTATTAGCAACAAGCCGTTGATAAACTGTTATTTCATACGAATTTCCCCCCATTCTCCAAAAATTCTGCTATATAATATAGATGCACAACGTATGTGTTTAGCAAGTGGCTCACATTAAGAGAACAGATATGGCAAAGTGTAAAGTTTAAATGAGAGAAAAGCATTAATTGACCCACCAGCAGTGTAAAATCGGTGAGGCTTCTAACAGGATTGCTAGCCAGTTAAATAGTCCACAGCGTTAAATGACTAAGCACAGGGGAGAAATTGTGAAAATCTTGAATAAAATCTGAGCTCTTTTGAATTTATGCCTAAGCCTTATTTTGAGCTACCTTCAAATGCACAGAGCGAAAGAAAAGAGAGCAGATTTTATTTAATCATGTGTCAAGAGGTGCAAATTAGAGGAACAAAATTAAAATGATTAAATATTGAAAGCGTTATCATTAGGTAGGGTTGAATCTGTATAATGGAGGACGTATAATCTCTCACTCTGTCCCCAGATGCAAATAACAATCTTCTACAGTAGATATTTTCCATCCATTTCAGGAAAAGTTATTATCCACCTGCATAAAGATGGGCAAAATTCATTGAAGATATTCAACTTCTTTCCATGGTAATCAGATCCAAAGAAGTGACCCCGGAACAGTCCCCTAAATCACATGTTTTATTGGGTGTGCCTGGCAACGTGGTAGTGTTCATTGCACATGCTATGTGATGGATTATATGGTCACCAGAAAGACTCAGCTGAGCTGTTGTTATTGATCTCAGAGTGGCAGGAACGGCACAGGGTAATTTACTCTCTTGGCTTAACACAAATGTGCACATGCGCCTTTTTGAGGATATAAGTTAAAGTGATTCATAATTTTTCTTGTGCTGTGAATAAACTTTATCTGTTTATGTCTCTGTAATCTTATCATTGAGATGTCTTCAGCAAATAAATGACACTTAATTGAAGAAGCTCTGACTTGGCTGTCTAGTTAGAATCTCGACTAAGTGCCTCTTGAGTCAAATATATAAATAACTTTAGTGTGTTCGTGATCAGAGGATGGTAGAGACCAATGAACCATTGGTTTGACTTCATGTTTTTTTTATGTGAATGGAATCAAGGGTGGAGGGACAGATCGAGCTGCACGATTTTGAGTATGATGTTGCTTTATATTGATTTGTCTATTATTTTTTGTTCCAAATAATATTGTTCCAAATGATGTCGCAATGGAATGAGCTGTTACACATCTCCAAAACAACACAAAGTAGTGGTGTTTCGTGTCTGAATGAATGAATATGTGTTTTTGAGTATATATATTAGTTGAAAAACTTACACTAAATTGAAATGTAATAAAATAACCCACCCAAAAATGGGCATTTACAACATGGTATAATAAATGATCTATAGGGTTTAAGCTGAAACTTCACAGACACATTATGGGGACAACTGAGACTTATATTACATCTTGTATAAAAAGGGGCATATAGATCCCCTTTAAACTTAGCGGAAAAAGGAACTAAGGAAACACAGGGCTTTAATCCATGAGCGGAATCAATTAATTTAACTTGCACAGTGTAAAGTTTTCCTCTGGACATGTGAGTTCCTCAACATGACGAAGGATGGAATATGCTGAGCTATAAATATTTATCCGAAGTAGTATTAGAGATAGTGTGAGTCAAGGGCACTAAGCTTTGGCATTTTTGAGACCTGGGACAGTCTTGCCCTTACGGAACGGAAATATATTTCCCATAATGAATGATATTAAATTTTTTAACTGCATATTTAAAAAATATACAGAATAATATATTGTGTTAATATATTACAATATATTGAATAATACATAAGGAATTGCCACTTTTCATATATTGAAAAATATGTGACAATATATTTACTAATATATCATAATGTATATAATTTTATATTCAGTAATACACTTCATAATATATTGATATGTGATCAGATATGGTACTGCATGTGTAATATATTGCAGATATACTCATGCAAAATAAACACACCCCACGCATATATAGAAATATATATAATGTTGTCACGCTGTGGTTTCCTCAGGAACAGACTGAAGATTCCAATTATACATACAAACTCAAACTCTAATTATAGTAATCTGGAACAAGCTGACAGGCATGGAAAACACATAAACACAACAGAGATCAGACAAGGACTGATGGAAAGGGTGCATCTTAAATAGCAAACAGAAATGAGATAATTAATCACACAGGTGGGACAAATTAACTTAATGGTAATAACCATAGAAACGAAGGAGTGGCGGAAAAAGAATAAAGGAAAACAGGAACCAATCAAAACACAAACTGAAAGTCCGAACATACACTGACACGTGACAAATGTAAAGGTTAGTGCGCGGATGAGGAGGAGGGAGGGTCCAGCTAGCCTCCGTTTTGTTTGACAATACTTCGAACGTCAACAAGAATTGACGTCACCCAACATCGCTTAGACTTAGAGCACCTTTAATGGTGTTTGGCCAATCATCAACCGGACCACAGGTTCTACTCCTCAGCACAATGATACTAGAATACTAGAAATAAATACTTTTAAATTTAAAAAATAATAGAACATTTACCCCTCCCCCCATAATAATATTGATGAATTGCAAAACACATTAAAAAACACTTCATTTTAACATTTGCTCTCCTTTCAGAAGTCAGTCAGAAGTAAAGCATTCTGGGAACTAGAAATCTGTTGTAGCTAACTCATTCTGTGAATGTGTGTGTGTGTGTGTGTGTGTGTGTGTGTGTGTGTGTGTGTGTGTGTGTGTGTGTGTGTGTGTGTGTGTGTGTGTGTGTGTGTGTGTGTGTGTGTGTGTGTGTGTGTGTGTGTGTGTGTGTGTGTGTGTGTGTGTGTGTGTGTGTGTGTGTGTGTGTGTGTGAACATACATTCACATCTTTATGGGTACATATGTGTGCAATATATGCACACAATAGAGGATAAAACTGTGAATATTACATGTCATGCTATTTTTGTCTTTATTTATAAATATTTTACATTCATTAATATATAGCCATACATGGTCAATGCATATATTGCAGTATATTGAAAAATATAAGCACTAGTATGGAAATGTAATATGTAATATATCGCATTATATTTTGCAGTATATTCCCATATATGCGTTCAAGCATCTCAAGTGGCCAAGACTGCAAGAGTGGGTATTGGTACTGGCCCATACTTATTTTGTTCCTGAATGAATCAGTGTGTTTGAACAAATAGGTCGAGTGAATGATTCAACGACTTATTAATAAGACTTGTTGCCATCCACTGGAGTAACCATGCAACATGGTGATGGCGCAGTGGATAAGACACATGCCTTTAGTGTGAGAGACCCGGGTTCGAATCCATTGTGATACACCAATGTGTCCCTGAGCAAAACACTTAACCCCTAGTTGCTCCAGAGGCGTGCAACCTCTGAAATATAGCAATTGTAAGTCGCTTTGGATAAAAGCATCAGCTAAATGTACAAATGGACTGTGAATCAGCACTCTTGACGTTGTTCAGCCAATCAAACGCGTTTTACGTTCCTTTCGATGCCTATTGAAATAGACCCTGGGCAAATAAAGTCACGACATTAAGTAGATTAAGTATGTTAACACATTAGATTGTTTAATAAATGGTGTTTTCTCAGGAAACAGTGAAGTGCCGAGAGGAATAAATACTGTTGCCAACAGGTTGCAGTGTTGATCTCATCGTGGTCTCCAAACAGTTTGTCAAAACACCCATCCCTAAATGGAGATGTTAGCATATTAAATTATTTATTTTCTGTAAATCAAAGTTAGACATTGACGTTCATATCAATCCAAGCATTAGGAAATGGCTTCTTAATTCTACATTTTGACAGATTTGCTAAATTAACTGTAATGACACTGAGAGATTCAATAAACATCCTTGGATGAACTAATTGCCATAAGTGCGTAGAAATGGCACCGGGTGCTTAATTGTGCACGGAAGCTTTCGAATAATGTGCAGAACTAGCCAACCAAGGCTTAATTTTCTTTGTTGGATTACTGATGAGTACTTGATATTAAAGCTTTTTACATTTTTCATGACTGGTTTGTTCCATATTTTTGAGCAATGTTTTAGTGTTACATTTTCAAAAAAAGCAAAGAGTGTAATAAGAATAAAAAGCCCATGACCATAATAAATAAACATAAACTCAGTATATCTGGTAGAAAGAAAGTGTCTTTCTGGGCTGATTTGAAATGATTACCAAAGTGCTTCTCCAAGTGATAAAACATTATAATTTATTAAGGTTTAGAAAGACTGCCTTGAATAAGATGGAGGAAATTTTTAAAGAAAGCCTCTAAAAGCTACGACAATATAGAAATGATTTGTTTTTCTACCTTTTTCTTAGTCTAGACTATGTTGTTGTAATAACTTCTGAAGTGCATCTGAACTGATTGTTTTTTATGGTACGCGTTTATGGTCAACGCTTCCCTCACTCCTTCAGCTTCAAGTTGTTTTTCAATGAAGACATTACATTTTAATTTTCACTTAATGCTGCTGCTCTCTTATTGAGTGTCCAGGGGAAATACAGTTTGATCTGGTATGAATCATCTCCCTAAGGCTGGTTCAAGGTTGCTCAGCCACCAGCAAAATCGCACTGGGGTCATTCATCTCCTGATTTATTTGCATATATTAAAACATTATTCTGGCCCAAAAGGAATACCAATGCATATTTTATTGAAATTCACTGTCAACATCAAATTCAAAACTTCCAACTTAACACTTGTTGTGTAGCTACAGTACATTATATGTAACAAATGAACTGGAGACAAGATAAGAAATATTCACGGTTCTGTTCAAGTTAAGCTCAATCGACAGCATTTGTGCCATAATGTTGATTATAACACACACACACAATGTTTTGCGTATCTCTTTTTTTCTTTGAGAAAAAGCTAAAAGAACATTATTGTGAGTCCAATAGAAATAAAAAGGCAGTTATTTAAAAGCATAAATGTGAAGCTTGTAACGTTATTTAAGCGCTTACATTGATTATTCTGATAAAACTTGTGTGTTATTTGAGATGGAAAGTTGTTTTCATACTTTTTATGGACGTTGTAGATGTTGTCATGCCAACAGCATTGTAAACATATGTAAACATGTAAATATATTTTGCACAGAAAAAGTTAGTAAACATTTCTTTCATACTAAAATCATATTAACTTGCAAATTGTTTGTGTTTAGTGGCTGTTCTATCGAGACAGCAAGTATTCTAAAGGGGTCATGACATGAGAAATCTAATTTGCCATGATCTTTTGACTGATAAGAGGACTTTGAACCATTAAACATCCTGTAAGTTTCAAAGCTTAAAACGCCCTCCTTATAAACAAATCATGTATTAAATCAAGCTCCAAAAATGGCTCGTTTTGAAATTGTGGGATTTGTGACGTCGTAGTGGAAAATTCATTTGCATATGTCTGCCTCCAGAGCAAGTCATCGACGAATAGTTATTCATCACCTCACCTCACCTTGCCGTTCAGTGGTTTGCGTCACATTGCATCAAAGCAAATACAACTCATTATAATCACTGATGCTGTCTACACTGGATACAGCAAAGAGTACCCTCCACCCCACACACATATATATATATATATATATATATATATATATATATATATATATATATATATATATATATATATATATATATATATATTTTTTTTTTTGTGTTTGCAAAAAACTTGATTAACATTATAAGTGAATCTCAGGGAACATATATGTCATGACACTTTTAACATTTTACACACCTATTATTGGCTCAACTCACTTATATTGTAAATGGCTACTGTAAACCAGATTTTCGCCTTTTTAAAGAAAAGGATGCACAGTTCAAAATTAACTTTTGCAGTAATTATACCATCAATGCTGTCAGTTGAGCGTAACTTGTACTGAACCCGGAATATTACTTTAATGCGGCACAAGAATCATTCATAGTAAACTGTTGGAATAGGCTGTATTCTGAGAATTTCTGAATAACCCTGTTTTTAGGGCTTTTGTATTTAAAAAAAATGTAATATAGTTATTGATAAAAAACTCAACAATCAAATAATTGCAAGACTTTCTAAAACAGCAAAGAATATTAGAGGTAAAAGCTAGTACATACAGTACTTAATACAAGCATATTTTTTTAAAGAGCTTGTTAAGCGAAGCTGAGGAGCATAATCAAAGAGTAGGCTACTCTTAAAAGCTTCAAGCACAGTAGGAAATCACTGCTTTGCTCACATAAAGACACAGGGCTCTTCAGATATTAAAGTGTTACACACATTAATTGGTAACAAATTTTCACAGGAGAATAGTCATCATCACAGCATTAAAATGCACATGCTCAGAGGGTAACACTTCAATAGAAAACAAACAGACGATGCTGCTAAAGAAAGAGAGGAGGTTGCAAATAAGACATTGTTTAGCATTGGCACCAACATAACCAAGCAAAACACAAAGATGCATTTGTACGAGAAACAAATTGAATGTACGATTTCAATTTGGAGAGCGATTTGAATCTTAACTGCCATTCAGTGCAAAACCATTGTGATGTCGATCTAAGCTGAAATCCTCCGGCTCTGTTTGAGTTTTTTAATAAGGCTTCTGTAAGGCATCATTAGCCGTGCGCTTTATTCTCATGGCTGATTCTGGAAGGGTAACGTTATAGTCATAGTGGTGTCCTGCGGCTCCGCGAGTGGGCGGTTGACCATTTCGCTCTCGTTTTGTCTGGCGTTCTCTTCATTCACTTGAGACACTTCAGTGGATCCCGCTTCGAAGCCAGGGACGGTATTGGCCACATGGACCACGTGCACCTTATTTCGTCCCTTTTTGCTGAGGATGCAGCTGAAAACCTTCTTGAAGCCCTTGCGAAAGTGTTTGGACACCAGGGCGTAAACGATCGGGTTGAGGCAGGAGTTGGCGTAGGCCATGCAGTGGGACAGCAGCCTGAAGGCGTACGTGGTCTGATTGAAGGGAAAGTCTCCATAGAGGTAGCACAAAATGACCACATGGTACGGTAGCCAGCAGATGCAAAAGAGCACTGTGACTATGATGATCATCTTGGTGACCTTGCGCTTGGCTCGTTTCGACTCCGACATCCCATCGAGGGGGTCGACTGCTGTCCAGAGGTACTTGATCGTGCGTGTGTAGGATAGGCTCACGATGAGCACAGGAATAACATAGCCGAAAACGAAGGTGCAGGTGTCCAGAACCTTACGGTTATGCTCCTCCCACCCAGGTACGCACACATTGCTGTTCTCGAAATCAATGAGATCATAGTAACTCAAATAAGGCCCGGCGAAAACAAGCGACAGGCCCCAGATGACCACCATCGCGACTATGGCGTTACAGGGCGTTCTCAGTTCTCTGGAGCGCAAGGGGTAGCGGATAGCCAGATACCTGCAAAAGAAGAAATGCACCAATCACAAAAGACATTGATGGTTTCTTTACATCGTAAACACCAGCTATGAGAGACATCCACTCTTGCATTGCATGTTTGTGCATTTTGGGGGCAGAGCAATGATATTTGGTTGATTTCAGGTATTAACAGTGTTTCTCAGAAATATCTTACTACACCTTTAAAACAACAAGCTGTATTGTCTTAAAGGGTTAGTTCACCCAAAAATGAACGAAAATTCTGTCAGTGTTTACTCACCCTCATGTTGTTCCAACCCCGTAAGACCTTCGTTCATCTTCGGAACACGAACTAAGATATTTTTGATTAAACCTGAGAGCTGGATCACTCCTCCATAGGCTTCTAAGGGATTGAAACTTGGTAGCCCCGAAAAGTTATTAAAGACATTGTTAAAATAGTCCAATTGACTACAGTGGCTCAATCTTAAGTTTATCAAGCGACGACAGTGGCGTGCACAGACCTCATCAGGGGCAGGGGCGGAGGGACCAAAAAGGGCACTAAATAAAAAAAATTGTTACTTCTTGATTTTTTTTGTTTTTATTCTTTCTTTCCTTGGCATTCTAATAAAATACGTTGATACTATTAGAATACATAACACATCAAATGAAAATAGGGAAATTATGATAATATTACTAAATACAAATTACTTTACCAAACAAAACAGTGAGAATCAAGAAGGTAACTATGGAAAATTAATTTTTAGTTTAGTTGATGTTGTAAATTTAATGTATGTATTATATGTATGAAAGACAGTGTTAGCTATCATGAATCAGTAACACTTTACAATAAGGTTTCATTATTTAACATTAGCTAATAATGAACTGCACTTCTACAGCATTTATTAATCTTAGTTAATATTAATTTCAGCATTTACCAAAACATTAAAATCAAAAGTTGTATTTGTTATCATTAGTTAATGCACTGACTGTGACATAACATGAATAAACAATGGTAACACTTTATTTCGATAGTCCAATTTAGACATTCAACTAACTATAAGTACCTTTTCAACTACATGTCAACTAACTGTCATTAGAGTATTAGTAGACTGTCTGCTTAATATTTGCATACACTTTATTGTGTTGGTCCCCCTACAGATATTCTAATGACTATAAGTAACTTGGCAACTACAAGTCAACCCTTACACCTAACCCTAACCCTATCCCCTAACCCTAACCTAACAGTCTACTACAGTCTACTACAGTCTACTAATACTCTAATGACAGTTAGTTGACATGTAGTTGAAAAGTTACTTATAGTTAGTAGAATGTCTAAAGTGACTATCGCAATAAAGTTTAACCTAAACAATTAACAGTTGTAGTATTAAATAACATATATTCTACAGTAACAAATGTGTTGCTCATGGTTAGTTCATGTTAGTTCATACATGAGTAATGAACAAATGAACCTTATTGTAAAGCGTTACTATGAAATCAAAGATATAAGTTCCTTACAATTTAGAGTTGGACATGGACTTAAGATTTGATTTAACTAGCTGTTAGATGTATTTCCCTTTGCACTTTTATTCCTTGGATAAAAACGAATGACATTGTCACTCAGAATGCGTCTGAAATCGAGTTATACTTTTATTGTAGTTAAGAATAACTCGCATCCTGAAGCAACTTTTGGAGTAGCATGGTGATGGTAGGATAAATGTAATTTTCTGTATTAAAATTATGCGTAGTGCGTACCAGAACCGTTTAATGCGCTGCAAAGGAAACTCCGCCTACCACTTCTCCGCCAAATTTTTATTTTATATAATATTTGTTTGTATTATTATTGTTAGTGGTTAGGGTGTGTGTGTGTGTGTGTGTTTTATTATAATATTTATAATAATAATTATTATTATTATTTACAATTATCAGAAAAGGGCACAATACATTTTGAGACAAAAGGGGCAGGGGCTTGAGTCGATATTTTTGTTTTTTTTGCGCACAAAAAGTATTCTTATCGTTTGATAAACTTAGGATTGAGCCACTGTAGTCACTTGGACTATTTTAACGATGTCTTTAATAACTTTTCGGGGAACAAGTGTCAATCCCTTACGAAGCCTATATGGAGGAGTGATCCAGCTCTCAGATTTAATCAAAAATATCTTAATTCATGTTCCGAAGATGAACGAAGGTCTTACGCGGTTGGAACAACATGAGGGTGAGTAAATACTGACAGAATTTTCATTTTTGGGTCAACTAACCCTTTAAGATTTTGCAGCCCATCATTGACGAAACCACAGGCTCTACTCTTTACTAGTAGTAGCCCCTGCAAAACTGAAACATAACAGAAACCCTTCTAACACTAACACATATCCTCTTATATTAATTCCTATATTTATCCTGTGCCAAAACACACCAAATAACACTTAAGTTCAGATTAATATAATATTAATATAATTCAACTTTAAGTTCTGATTAATATAATCAGTTTTTACTTTAAGTGCAATTAACTATATTTGAGTTAAATGAACTCATTTCACAATTCATTTGCAGTTATTACATTTTTAAATTTTACAGTTTTACAGTGTAGTTATGTATAAAAGAAGCACAGGAAATGTTCATCAAAAGATTTGTGGTGCTTCCTGAAATTGAGTTTGACCAAAAACACATGATCAATATAATCAGTGTGTTACTGTACACAAGAAGAATGGGTCTTCTTGTTTTCTACCTGAAGGTGAGGTAATTTCCGATGGGGATTCTCAGTCTCCGCTGAGCCAGAACCATTTTTCAAAGAGCAGGTTAACACGATTTTTCCAAAGGTAAACAATTTAAGGGTGGATGGAGGGCAGTGGGTCTGTTGCTCAGGCTGTGAGTAACATATTACACTATGGCGTATAGGTGGCCTTGTTACATTTATGCCATTATTTTGGCAAAAAAACAAGACTTCCTGGCTCTCCCATTCAGCAGGTCCCACTCGTCACTGGTAGTTTGACCTTAATGTTAAAATTGGCCTAGCATAATTTTAGCTAAGTCATTATGGGTGGGTGCTTCTAAAGAAAATTTTTTCACTGTTTCATTGTAAAGACAGGAATAATGCGATGCTGGTTTTTGGAGGTGTTTTATAATGAAGTGGGTGGTTGCTGATAACTCCACTGACATTTATTCAGTTAAACTCCAACCTTTGCCGCTGCAATTTGCAAGACTTCCTATAGTGTTCAGAAGATCCATTTAATTAAATAATAACCCTGGCCCTGACCAATTACAATATTGCTAGGTTCTCATTTAGGCTGTCATTTATACCCCATGGGGCTACATTGAAGATGTTATGTCAAGGTATACAGCCACGAAGTTATTATGCCTAGAGTGAACTTCACTTGACAGTATATAATGTACAATCATAAGGGTGCCCTTTAACTTTTATGTCCCAGAGGTTGATGACATTTATTAAAACTAATAGATTCAAATTTTCTTCTCATTGCTATACCCTATGAAAAAAACCTATACAAAAATGTATTTAAAATACATTTATTTCATACTAAGGACATATTTACTCACATATATCTTGAGACTTACTGATGTAAATATTACAATTAAACTTTATTTGGAGTACTTCTTCATTCCACAATGCACATTTCTTAATATTCCAGCACTATTTCTGCACAAATAATGTGCATTAAGTACAAAATTAGTTTAAAATGATAAAATTAACAAAAAAAAAGTATCTAATTTATTACATTTATTTATATCTAATTTAGTATACTAAAAGTGCAATTGCAGGATATTTATATTAAGTAGATAAATATAAATATATTTGTAGTAAACTTAGCATAAAATAAATGTATTTCAAATACATGTTAGTATATTTATTTTTCACTAAGGTATGATATCACATTAAACCTTTGTCTTTTCAAGACAAAGTTGTCTGTTTTCTTCCAAAAAAAAAAAAAAGTAACTTCCACCACCATTTTTTCCATCACAGAATGCCATTAAACACAAAACAAAATTTGAGATGTGGTGAAAATGACACTGCTGGGAATTTCATTAATTGGAGGAAAAGGGAAACAAGGACAATGTGCACATCACTGTTGGACCTGATATTGGCCCAATTAAATAAACCAGCGAGAGTGTGAAAAATGTTTTAAGAGAGTTTATTTATTAATAAAAAAGCCTATAATTGGAAAAACAAAACACCCACCTGTCCACAGACACCGCCGCCAAAGTGAAACTGCTAGCATACATGGTGAGGTTGATGAAGAAGTGAACCACCTTGCACATGAAGGACCCGAAAACCCAACCCTCCAGAGAGTAGATGGTTGCTTGGAAAGGCACACAGAAGATGATGAAGAAGAAATCGGCTACACTGAGGTTGAGGATGAACAGATTGGTGGTGTTGTACCCAACCTGTCCACTTCTGAGGAGCACAGCCAGTACCAGACTGTTCCCAATGGTCCCTAAGAGGAAGATGAGCGAGAAGACCACAGACACAATGACACTGGCTGGGTTGAGCTGGTAGCTCTCGGAGGCGTTCCAGTGTCCCATGGCTTTAGTCAGGTCCTCGTGATCTGACATTTTAAGATGTGAAGTTCCAGAGCCCTGCAAAGAGGTCGTAAATGATAAGACATAGTTCGATTGGACTTTCCTCTCACACAAAAATGTGGGGATTTGAAGAATAAGCCCATGGTTGCAAATCTCACAAATCTTTCTGAATCTGAATCACATTGTGGCGAGATTTAAAAGCCCTTATGAGAAGTTTTATAGTCAGATCGTCACTGAAAGCAAATATCAGGAGGATCAGACTCAAGAAGTCATTATGATGAACATGAAATAAGTACATTTTGATTACAAAAGATCATGAAAGTTGGTGCAAGTACAAAGAGGAACGAAGAATGAAATGGAGACAAGACTAAAATCAATTTCAGAAAGCTATCATAACCTCTCCAAGGGCAACAAACCAGTCTTGTCAAGATATGAAGAGCATGTCCCCATCTGGTTGAGAGCTAATCAAAATGAAAATGGACAACATTTACTTTCTAATCATCAGAGATCTTAGTGGGAATTTGTTTGGGGATAAAAATATAGATGCGTCAATAATGTCATGATATTGTGGACTGAATAGAGTGCAAAACATTGTATTATGGCAGGATCACATTAGTATGTTGTTGTTAGTTATAGATCTGACAAAAGAGAAGGAATGCAATTGCCTACCAGTGGATAATCCCACAGTATGTCCAAATAGGTGTTGCTCAGAAACAGTCAGCATCGATTTCTCCACTTCAAATATTGATCAGGCTATTGGAAGAAAATTCTAAAAAAGAATAAGACATAACTTTTTATCTTTCCCAAACACAGTAAATTATACACAGGGGATGGAAACATGTTCACAAAAATTTTATAGCATTTGATTTGATTGATTAATTTAAACTGAGATAAATTCAGTTTCGGACTGGTTGGTCTCTGTGATCTGGTTGGTTGTGATCTTCACTGTAAAAAAAAAGTTGCTGCCTTAAATTTTTAAGTACAATCAACAAAGTTTCAATTTAAATTACATGAAACTGACTTAAAAAATGAGTTGAATCTTGTATAACGTATAAAAAAAAGTTGAAAATTGTTATTTTGATGAGTTAAAGCAATGTATAAACATATGTTGTCATAACTTATAGACCATATAATTTGAGACTTAATATTTTTAATTGTGTAATTGATAATTGGAACTTGAGATACATTCATTCGAGAAGTAAAATTGTGTGAGATAAGACTTAAGTTTTCATATCTTGAATTCATTGCATCTAAATGTATAGCATTTTTATATATTTATGCTTTAAACCAGGAAAAATTGCAATGGGATAAGAAAAAAATGGAGTGAAAAAAAAAACCTTAATTCTTTTTATTTCTTCAAAATAATTTTGCTTCTCAAGTAAGTTGATAATAGGGCTGGAATATATTTATTTAAAAAAGAATGCAATAGGTGAATTCTGGAAAAGTAATGCAAACCTGAAATTGCAAAGAGCATCATTAAGTGTGGGGAAAGCAAGAGCTTTCAGGAAATTGGTCTACGCAAATGTAGAGCTGTTCTCCCTAATAGGCTGACAAAGTGTGACATAACCAGCAAACAATAAAAAAAGTATGCAGAATATAGGTGACTAATCTGCTCCATGCAGAAATGTGGACATGTTCTATTAGGCTATAATTGGTTGTCAGACATTCATCATGATACAATTAAAATGCTGATCTTCAGTCCCTCTTCAAAAACAATTTCATTACATCTACTGTTTTGTTTGATTAAACAATGCAAGCCGTAAGATCACATGATAGTTTTTCTCAAGCAGGAACAGAGCGTGACTCATTTAGCAATACCTTTATAGTAGTAAATTGGAGGAAATGAACAGGAAGCCATTTACTCTGAGAGGTGAAGCTTTCCTGGATACATTTATCATAGTTATTATCTCGCTTCTGCAATGCCCTTATCCATAATTGAGAGTAAATATGAAGTTAAAGAAGGATGGAAGGAGAGGAGAGAAAGGATAGAGAAAAAAAGAAAGAAATTTCAAAAGACATTTGATTTCTTAAAAATAAAATAGTGGTTTGTTGATGTTGAGGCTAGTGTATTGACTATTTGTGAAGTGATCTCAAAAGTAATCTTTTATTTTTCAAAAGCAGATTTTAAGAGCCTCTCTCTTTTTCATCTCACTCTCTCAACATAGAAGTGTTCTTAGGAATGACTTGAAAATTGCCAATGCAATTAAAGAAAAAACGCCTCTTAACCGGATCAGCTCCGAGGATCTGTGAGTTATGCTACAGCCTTACAGCCTTGCTTGGGAACAATCCCTTTGTAAACACATCTGACTGTCTTTAATGTGAAGCCAGCTGCCAAGCTGCCAACGAATATAACAAAAAGTGTCCTTCAAGAAGGAGGTCTGTTAAACTGATCCCTTTGGTTACAGTCACGGAGTGCATCCGTTTTGTCACTTGTCGAATGGTGCGTGGATCTGCCTCACACAGCACCGCATGTGTCTCTAACCCCACTTTCAAACTCATTTGCCATTTTAAATTAATAGAGTCAAACTTTCATGAACTCATGAGCCAAATAAAAGCATCCCAGTACATGAACTGCATGCGGATTGAGATTTCAAAAGAGACTCTGTAAAGAATATGACTTAAAAATGTTGTAAATGAAGCATGCGAGATGCAGTATGTGTAAATATACTAAACGCAAATTGAGTACACGAACACGTTGCATAAAGAGACATCGTAACCCAGACGCATTAGAAATCATATGCATTATATCGATCCATCCTGTAGCATGAAGGTATATTCAGATGAAGGGAGATAAGTCATGTAAAACCAAAGCCCATGCTGTCTGAGGTCATCATTGAAATATACATACACTAAACATCCTTCTTGAGGTGTCTTAGGAAATTTCACTGTGTTCTAACTGTAAATGCCAGAGAGTCCACATCTGATGACAGTATGAGAATTTCATTCAGTTGTTTTTACTTACCGGCTCATGAGATGAACCATGACTGTATATCCATGACTCAGTGTCATTGTAATATTGAGAAGCTTCTGGTCTCCAGAAAAGCTAGTGTTGCTTGCAGAATGTAACCACTTGAACAGGCTTCATCTCCTCTCAGTCCGCTTCTCCGCTTCTCTATGCCTCTTGTGTTCCTCACTCCCCCTCATATATGGAAGCTCCTCCTCCACATTGTGGTAAAGGCTCACACTTCACTGCAAGAGAGAGAGAGAGAGAGAGAGAGAGAGAGAGAGAGAGAGAGAGAGAGAGAGAGAGAACATTCAGTGTTTCTTTGCACATTCCCACGGAATGTCAAATCTTTTCATGTGCGTTACTAATGCTGTGCCAGAACAGTTGCACCAATGCGGTGCAAGATACGTACACGCACAAATCTAGAATATGTACATGGTAAATTATTCAGAAGGAGGCCTGATATCAGAGGGTTTTTACTTTTGGATCACTTTTTGTAATTTTTCTTTTGGAGACATTATTCAGAAATCGTATGGGAATACATTTCCCAAGAGATTAGAATTCAATTGCAATCCGTTTGCAGTTTTTCCAAATTAGAATGGATGCACACTATGACCAAATCAATACACCTCCAACGCTTCATTGCTCATGGTAATATGACAGAAGGATGGAATAACAGATGGCAAACTGAATGTGCACACTACAATTTTACATTGTGAATACATTTGTCTCAAATCAAAATTCAAAAGTGATTGACTCACTAATTACATCCCTGCTGAAAAATCCAGCATAAACCAGCATTAATTCCATGTTGGTTAATGCTGGTATAGCTGTCCACCATCACTCCAGCTTCCCATGCTGGAGAACCAGCAACCAGGAACCCATGCTGATCCCGGCATGCAAAACATACCTTTACCTTATGCTGGTGACCAGCAATGCAGGGGTTTTCAGCAGGGTATATTTACAAAAGACAAAGCGTCAACAGGAAAAGCTGAAAAGCCTGAGGAAGATAAAGACAAAGGGTGAATGGGATTTCACCAAGTAGAAAATGTTCCTGGATCAACATCTTTGTTGATCGAAGAACAACATTCAAATCAACCAATCAGATTTGAGGGATATGTTTACAGTTAATGTCAAGTTTAGCCTTTCAACAGGTTTTAGGGGTTTCTATGCCATTTTCCCCCTATAATTTCCCTCTGCTTTTAGGGATAAGTTATGGGTAGGGTTATATGAAGCACGTCTTGGCAAAATCACAGCAACCAAGAAAAATAGGAATACTATTTCCACTGTGTGTTTGCTCCTGGTCTTTGTCTGCAAAGGAGTCATTCAGGTCAAAACTGTGTCATTCAGCACAGGCAGCACTGCCTTTGAAATTCATCTATGAATGATGCACAGCCCAGACCACACAACTTGTGCGGTTACATATGTGAGACTATTTACAAAAGTGCACGTACAAGAATGGTTCCTGCCCTCCAGGATTATATTACTGTACCACCATATTCTCCATTCCTTTACCCAATAATTTTTCTGTACAATTGGCGATGGGAAATGTATGAAACCCATTTAATTATTACAGTTACTCAATCCACATGGACTAATGACAGTCTGGCACTCTAGGGTTTCCCTGCTGATGTTCAAGGACCTAAAAGCAGATTAAATCATGTTGCCACATCCACATCCACTTCTTTTGTTGTGCAACGACCACAGTTCCAGCCCGATCTCAGCCCCGAATTTTAAGAGGTGGCTAATTCGTACGAATTCATATGACCTCACTCGTACGAATTAGTAAGATTTTTGCTAAATCGTACATATTTTACGAGTTGCCCAATTCGTATGATTTTGTATGAATGACCTACCCCTGACCCCGCCCCTAAACCTACCCATCACGTGGGTTCAGACAAATCGTACAAATTTGTATGAGTGAGGTCGTACGAATTCATACGAATTAGCCACTTTTTAATCACTCGTAAAAATTCGTACGAATTGGTGGTGAGATAGTGTTGACTGTACTTGACAATGACACGATGCATTTTCTGTCTGTACAGTATACAGACAACTTTTGCTTGTGAGAAGTATTGGAACCTTTTCTTTGAAATACTAATGGTAATTTGTAATGGTAGTAAACTACTAATGGTGGTGTATATTTATGCATATGAAAATAAAAAATACATCGGAATATATCTAAAGAAATGGAAAATAGCATGCAATTCTTTCATCAAAAAGTAGCTCATATGATGCTTTAATTAAATTTTTGTCACCTATAGTTTTCATTATCACCTATAAATTTAGAACAAACCTTGGATTGTGTTTTATACACGTGTCAGTTTTTGTTTTATTCTTCAGTACATTCTCCACATATTAAACATTCACTTAACACCTCAGGGAAGACCTCACAGCAATCCCAATAATGTGTGAAACAGGACCTGTGATTCCCTCCCTCAGCTATTCAGCTGTCATGCTTGTTAAATGTGTAACACGTACAAATTTCACATTAATAACACAGAGGCTTAAATTAAACAGTCAATCATTGCTAGTAGGAATTCAGTATGCTGTCTGTTTTTTTATTTATATATACTGTATTTCTTTACGGTAAAGGTGGCCTTATTGTTATTTCCAATTCTTTACTTGGGGGTTTTGAATTGCTGTGATGAAAAAACTGGAAACGGACAGAGTTGGTCACTGGGGACCACTGCCACTTTGATGAAGACTATGGGAATGGATCCCTCCAGCGATCTGTAATAGCAGACGGGACTTGAATACAAAGAGCATCATTACAGTTAGGACCTCTAACTGATCACGCTGTTGTTGTGCAGTGCAAGATTCAGTAGTATGCATGATCATTTTATGGTGTCTGTCTTTTTCTTATTTTTATCTAGGCTATTGATTTCAGAATGCGTATTCTTTGAGCAAAGGGCAGGATGCATCACATTTTATGTTGTCTCTCGTCTGTGTTCTATATGTGTTATTTATTATGGGGAATTTTTAATACAAGTTTCTCGCTGCCACTGAAATGAAGAGCAGGAGGCTAGTCCATTTGTGGAAATGAACTGAAACATTGAAATCGTCTGTTCTTATGTGACCGTGTGTCATAACAGGAAGCTATCACTGCATAAGTGTATGGCTCATTTGCGGAGATAAATTGCGAGCTGCTAAAGATGTCACTTCAGCCATTTAGGCTCTTCATCATGGTTGTAAATTAAAGAGTACTTAGTTACCACTAAAATTTATAAAAATCCTTCCAAAATTCAAGATAAGGGTTGTTGTCACACATATCAGCACTATTGCAAATGTAATCTTGATTGTATACAACAGTTCAATAAAAAATAAATAAATACTACAGGACTAGATACTTCTATTTCAGCAACGAAAATGACTCGAATGAGCGAACAATTCAATGACTCGTTTATTTAAGACAGAAGACTTTGTTCCTGAATGAATCAGCTGTTATAAAATAATCGATTGAATGAATGATTTAATGACTGTGTTTGAATATGCCTGCTATAGTATATAAAACACAGTATGTGAGATGTGTAGTATGTCCAAATTCATAATATTCATAAAAAAGTAGCCAAAAAAACCCCCAAATGACCTAAAACCACCAGTATAATTTAAAGTGGGCAATCAATGGACACTTCACTATCCCATGAGTACATGGGGGAGGATTTGTGAATGGCAGTGAAGCAATGCATCTGACAAGTCACATGTCATTCATACTACACACATTCATACTATATAGAACATACTTTTTTTTTAATGTCACATGGATTCATGCCTGCTTTGAGCAGCATTTAGCAGTCTGTGTAAATGCATCTAAATGCCACTTCAGGTGCAGATTCTGTGCCACTTCTGCAGTGCAAAAATGGCTTTTGTTGATACTGATTTCATTTGATAGATAACAGCCCTATATAAAGTTCTGTCATGAAACTCTAGATGGCGCAGGCTGATAGGTCCTTAACTCAATCTGCTTGCAATCACATTGTTCTCTATATGCCACAGCTGATTGGTTCCTGCTATATCAGTAGCCAATGAGCTCGCTGCTCATCCTTCTAATACTGGGTCAGCATTTGCTGTAGCAGTGCAGCGTGCTTTCAGAAACCATCCACCTTCCCCAGCTCCACCTGTATGGAGCTGCTACGGGTAATTCATGTACGCTATATTGTACAGTAGCAGCATGTCTTACTTGCTCACAGCAGCGTGTTATGTATTTATTGGCAGTAGCAAGTCCCGAATGTACTTGCTCTGCAGAATAACCAACAACAGCAGCAGCCTATTCCAAGACCAAACATATCAACATTGACATACACATTACCATGACAAACACTCCAAGAGTTGTCATGATAGAAATCGTATTATTCCAATTGAAGTTATTTATTAAATTGAAGAATTTAACATTAAAAGATTAGAAAAAAATGCCCGTGGGGGTAAAAAATGCCTCTGGAAATCAATTTAAGGGGGCCAAATAATGTAAAAAATAAAATTCTGTCACTGGTCTCCATGACTGGTACAACAACACATCCTCTCTGTATTATTAACACACTCCACTATGGTTTCTGTTGCCCTCTACATATCAGACTGCAGCCTAAGTGTTTTCAAAAGCTCTGAGGTGTAAGTCAAGTGGCGGTGAACTCTAGCCATTTCAGCATAGTATATTCAATTGCTGCAGAACTGAGACTGTTTCAGTCTCAGTCTGAGACTGTTCTCATGTTTCAGTCTGTTTTCTGTTCTTTCATCCATACATCTTGTCCTCACGCATCTCCAAAGTTAAAATAATTTAACAGCACAATCAAATGAAATTCATAGCACATTCTGAGAATTCTCCCTTGTTGTCATAGCAACACACAAGCAGTGAAATCTGGGCCAACTAGTGTGGGCCTCTAGATCAGAAATTATCCTAAATTATCTCTAATGGTTTTCAAAAATGTAGTGTCACTGAGTGTGACTGTAAACCATGTCATAAGCACATATTTTCTTATATAGGAGAAAGAAACGTGACCACCTTCATTTTTGCCATAATACTTTCAACAATGGTTTGTTCTGAGCAATCTGACACTTTCTAAACTACAACTGTACAAAATTTCTTTGTACAAAATAATCTACATCAATGCAACAGAGATTCATTCACATTTATGGCTCTATTTGGTGTTGATTATTGATGATGTTTCATATTTTGGTTTATCACTGTATTTTTGCATTAATCTATAATCCATTACCATGATTAAAAACAGTTACATCAGAACAAATGCATCGGGTGGACAAAGAAAACTTGCTTCCCAAACACTGAAGCAGTTTTAAAATTTAGCTTTTACAAATTTCTAAATTTTTAAAGATTGCAAGATTTTTAGCATGTTCGTTTACTTAATCATTGATTTATTGATTCTCATATGGGTGGACAGTGTGGGAAGAGATGTGATGAAACAGCTAGATGGTTGGAGTATTTGTTGCTATAAGAGAACATGAACATCAGAAAGTAGTGAAGAGTGATGTTAAGTAATGTTAATCTGACTGACTTATACGGTCCAATAGTCTAATTTTCTTTTTCTATTTTTGAAAACATAAAGCCGATTAAGGGTACCCACTGAATGTCAGGCAGCAAAACTTAAAATCAATTATGCCTGTGCCCTTGACCAGCATTAATCAAAGACAGGCCAAAAGCAGTTGAATTAAGAGGACCACAGGCTGATGTTTAACCTTGATAATCATTAGACACACAGTATTCAGCTCAATTTAAGAGCAGAAAACTCAAGAGCATGCATTGCATTAACAGAGATCTGTGAATTAAAGCCATGTTGCACATAGAATAGTTATTTTAAAAGGATAACTAAATGCTTTGACAAAACCAATTCCAAGGCAAAGTATGGTACGGTAAGAGAATTGACACATTTTTATAAGAAAAAAGTTACAATTGAATGTTGTAGAATTCAGTTACTATTTTGGGCTTTTATAAAAGGAATATTACCAAAAGAAACGTAAAATAAAATATTTTGATTATTACACTGACTAATTCGGACAACAAGAAATCATGATTTTCATCTATATAAGATACTTTTTACATAAAATATTATACTGTTATAGCCTGTGACGTCTTGTGATCCATGACAGTGAATAACAAATTATTAAAATAATTTAAAATATAACCAATTGAAAAAAAAAAGCTGAAAAAAAAACAATGACTTTGGACGCCAAACCTGCAATTATAGAATCACCCACGTGAACATGAACACGATGAACACGCTCCTGAACACTAAATGTTTCTCTTATTTTCAATCTCCACCATTCGTTTTCAATTGATGGTCATTTTTGATTAATATAAGCTTAGATCAATGAGGCCTACAATTAGTCAGTTTCAAAAATAAATACAAAGCCTATCCAATCTGAAAGAAAATAAGTTGACAAAAAGACCAATATTTGGTGATAATATAGTATAATAAAAGATTTATAAGCTATTTTTGTAGGCCGGACATTTTTGACAGGGAACACCACAAGTAAGGTAGATTTTTGTTTTGTTTTTGTTTTTCAAGTACAAAAAGTATCCAAAAAATTTTGGGAAGTAGTTATATCCAGTGTGAGCAAAGTCAGTACGTTTTAGTCCGATGCAATAACATTAACTAACATTTTGGGGGAAAATAAAATCCTCTCTGGATCAGAATGACCTGAACACAACATAAGGGGTTAAGTATCTATTCAAGTTGGCTACTGTGTAGAGTCTGTACAGACAAATAATTTCAATACACGAGTGACCATTACTGTTGAATTCCTGCTATGTTCAATTACAGGAAATCAAAGCTACTCTCTATACATAGACACTCACCTTAGGACCAAAGGTTTTTAACAAATGCATTCTAGCTATTCAACTGATACTTCTACTGATTTTGTGGCTTATAACGAGAGAGATAATGATACTGACATTTGGAACTTACAGAGAATAGCCTAGTCCCCATTTATTGGCTAATTGCACTCCTCTACCTTGAGTCAGTAAATGATTGGCTTAATTAAGCCAGGCATACACTGTGCGATTTCAGCAACGTTTTTGTTAAATAACAGGCTTTCCCTGGAGAAACTCGCTGCTTTGCACATATGTGCAATTCTGTGTGCTGAAACGTAAAAAAGACCATTTTAAAAAATGGCGCCGGCATAGGCCAAAATGGTTTATCCAATTTTGCAACATGAACTGGAGGTAAGCATCAGTCTACTAAATTGCAGCTAGTTTGCTACATCATCCGATCATCCTATTGCTGGTCGGGAGAGGTTAATAGCCTCTCGTTTCCCCCTGTACAACAAACAACGCACGAAAAAGGTGAAACTTCGTCCGACACGTACGACTCGTCAGCTCAAATTGGAATGAAAACCACTGTCTGGGGTTAGAGGTGTGAAAAGAACAGACAGCTCCCCTCCTCCTGCTCATATGAGTCATACATCTAGCAAGTTAATATTCTTCATGTTAACTTGTGCAATAAGCTCCTTAACAGCCGTCAATTTTCTTATGACGTAAAGCTTCTCTAAACAGCTATTTATCCGCACCACAAGACCTGTCAGTGTGTCGCAAACACATTGATTGCAGAATAACTGCAGAATAAGAGTGTGTCTGAGGCGTAATGCACAACTAGCTTAATCATTCTTACCATCATTTATGTGTCCTTTCCCTTGTTAAATATAATCAATACCACCATTTATGCAATGCAAAAGAGCAAACAGTTATGCCTCATGCACACTAATGATACAAAAGTGCAAATATGATCTACAACACTACCAATTCAGTCTGCATCATTGTTAATATAATAAGTGGGCTTTTATCAATTATCTTTTGTGCAGTGTCTATTTGTTCATTTGAATATATTTTTTTATCAAAGTCTTCTTTTTGCGAGATTGAGAGAGATAATCGTGACACAGCTTCATTAGAATTCAGTCTTGAGCATTTCTGTTGTCGCTAACCCATATTTTTGTTCTTGTGGAATCATTCTGACACATAGGCAATAACAATATAACATGTGGGACTTCAAAATACAAGCAACTTCTGATAGAAATGTGTGTCGGTGTGCATGGACTGAGTAAATGCCCTGAACAGAAAAAAATGTGATGAGCCTCACAGTGATTCAACGTATATGTGCGTCATTACGAAAATAATCATACAGCTTGGGGCTTGCACAAAAACACTAGCCTATGTGTCATTTCATACACACAGATGTGCCATCAGGTCCGATTGGCTTCAGGATGTTCATTGACTGAGTGTGAGATTGAAATTGAGAATTATTTATTTGCCATACGTGACTGTGTGTGAATTGGGATGTCTTGTGTTATAGACTTGCTCGACTGCAAAAAACAACAACAGCAGTCTGTTTGTACAAACAGCAGTTCATGTGTAGGGGAAACTACAGGCAATAATGTAGTGAAATTATGTAAACAAAGCATTGGCATATGCATAAAACTGATGCAAGCTGTAGAAGGCATGCAAAGCAGGGTTTCATAATGAAAAATACAGTTTGTTTGTGAACTAAATAATATGTCGTGAGCTTAGAATTATACGGTTCTATCTCCACTTTTGGTCGAAATTGAGTTTTTGACATAATCTTATCCATTGGGTGTTTATTAATGCCTGTGTGTGTTATTTTTGTAAAAAAAAAAATATTTTGTTAGTAGTTATTAATAAAATAAAAAGGCCCCCTCTCACAAAACAGCAGGGATATAAAAACTTTGATGCTCAATTTCTCAGAACTACCCTAAACGGAGATAGAACTGTATACATCTAAGCTCACGATGTGACAAAAACATCAATGCTTAACATAAAGATCATGAAACAGCACGAGAGTCGTCAATGCATAAAAAAAATCATACAAAATCTGAATGTATGTGCCATGATCTGTGTGTTTTCATGGACTATTAGTTTGCATTCGTCAGTCACCTTTTTCCGATGTTTCCATTGTTCCTAGGTTCCCGCCAATCGTTAGTTGTCATGGACACTCATTAATCATTACAGCTGTTTGTCATTGTCTCATCACCACCATGTATTTAAGTTCCTCTTTTTCACTCAGTTGTTGTCGTCTGGAATTGTTTTTGTGTAGACACTCTGTTATGTTGCCTTCTTGCATTTGGATTACCGGAGTGTGTTTTATTAAAAAACGGGGGCATGTGCAATTGAGCATGTGCAGTGTGAAGTGTCATTACTCTAGCTTGTTTCTGGTTGGAGAAAAATGACATGATGCAGCCATCACCTGTTGCAACTGTCTAGTAATTTTAGTATCTCCCCTACTAAAATTACTAAATAATTAACTAATAAATAAACTAAAATTAACTATAGACATAAAAAAATAGAATAGAAGAAAAACACCCACAACAAAATTACTATAATATTAACACATTATTAGTATGATACACTGATACGTATGTAACATGGCTTAATGTTATGAAGTTCGATCTATCCGAATGTTGCGAGAATAATGTTATGAAATGATGAATGAAAACATTGCATTCATAACAAATATGATATAAATATAATATTAATATACACAATAATTATATAAATATGGAATTATAACTTAATCCTCTGTTGCTGGGACAGACTTTTGGTATTTCAGTTTCAGTTTGGTTAATTTGGTTATTATGTGGCACATATTAGCCCTAACTCGGATCTATACTCATATAATGGTCTGCTTACTGGGAATTCTGAAGCTAGCTTCTTAAACACGTGTCATCATGGTTAACAATTAGAAATTAGGCTAATTACTGTTTTGACTGCAATGGTTAAAAGGTTTTTAACCAAAGCAGGAGTATAAAATAACAGCACCTTAGCCTATTCACTCATATTTTAGCATTGTGAGATAGTTTTGCATTTTCAAGACTATATTTAATACAGTTAACAAAATTAAATAAGGATTCACTTGCAGCAGGAAGGATCAGTGGTTTGTGCAATATGCATTGCACAGTGAATGGCTAATTAAATTAAATCAGATTTAATTTTGCTATTGATGTAAAATCTGGGGCCAGAAAAAAAAACTACTTTTTTGAAAAATAAAGACCACAAAAGAGAGTTGTTTTATCCCAGTCGATCAAGACGTTCTTAAAGAGAGGTTGAACTGTTATTTCGCTGGGAATAATAAAACGACTGTCTAGCCTGCCGGGTACTGTCACTTTTCATTATCGGTGCGCACCACAATCCACCGAATGAAAATCCTTGTCTTTTTACACTTTTGTAAATAGAGTTAAAAAACTGACACAAGTAACGACGCATAACATTATGCACCTGACCTGCCGGCTGATGATGTATTTATTACGTCAAGAAAACACGAATACAACACTGCACTTGGATGAATAAATGTACTCGTTTTATTAAATAATATTACCAGTTATATATTATCTTTATTAAAAAATAAAGACAATAAGTGATTTTATTTTTTAAATTTGACTGCATTCTTGTCAATTTCTAAATGTTTTTTTTTTCAATTTATGAATTATAAGAGACTGATGGGAAAATACATTATTTTGCTGTTACTTTTTAAAATTGTTTTTATTATCATTTAACAATTTCTTGCTTTTTGTTAGTTTAAATTATTGTAATTTTTATATAAACATTTAACTTTTAAAATAAAGGTTTTACAACAACATCACCATCTTCGGTTATGTGTGGGCCTCCATGCGCATCTATTGTACTGTATATGATATTGGTGAGGGAGGTGGGAGCCCACATCAATATTTTTTTAAGGGGGCATCGAATCCGCTCCGGCCCAACCAGTAGGCTCCATCACTTCAAAAGAAGAACAGACAGTCCTTTCTAGCACAGGCAGCTGCCTTCCTGTGAGGAATACATCAGGAATAATGGCATAAATCTCACAGTGTACTCACTTTGCTATCCACAATGCATGTATGCTATCACAAAATCACCTCATGTCCCAGTTTTAACTGCTATATCCGCTATATGGTTGTGAATCTGGACAATGGTGAAATATTAATATCAGTGACATCAAACCTGACAATACAGAGTGCCCACACAGCGTTTTCTTTTGGAGAGCTATAGGCTCATCACCAGAATAATAATGGAGCAGGGAGGCAGGGTGAAGCTCTGTACACTGGCCCTTTGCCCTCCCACTCATTAAGCCAGGGGAAATGGAGGCTCTCTTTAAACTCCACAGCACTCAGTAAACAGTGACCCGTCTCACTGACGACTGTAATCATTGGAGAAAGCCTGAATATAAAGCTCTTTTCAGAGAAAATACACTAAAGCAGAACCACTTATGTGACAAGAAAATTGAAGACTTGCTTAAAACGCTCTTGTATTCCCTTACAAATATTTATTTTTGTTTATTTTTTACCCATGCAAGTTGAAGTGCACTTACTATTGATACAGTAAACTGTTGACATCGGAGGCTAGATGATCTGGTACAGTGGTGATGATGACCCATGGATCATGCCATTTGGGGTTGGAACCTGCAACTTTTGGATGAACAGATCAGCTCATAACTGCTACGCTGCACAGTAAGCTTATACTTATGAACTATAAAACAGCACTATGTTCAGCAAAGAACCCTCTTCTCATCACATACTTTTTGGGTTGTTGAGTGTTTTAAAATCAGCTGTATGCAAATTGACCCCCATTTGTTTTTCGACCACTGAAGATGTGTACAATTTACCAATTTACTCTTGAGCCACATTGAGATCCCCATATCCCTGGAAATTAACCATATCGAGTGTTAAAAATTAAGATTCCATAAGAAAAGTTTGTTAAGAATTAGAATCTAAAAGGACATCAAGATATCTTTAATACTTCTTGAGTTACAGGCATGCAAACTTTGGGTGAAAAAGACAAGTAGTGCTTTTTCTCATTTTTGAACTTTCACTGTTGGCTTATAATGCAACAAAGATTGCTAAAGTCAACAGATTTTTACTAACAGATCTACCAATCTCTGTGTAAAAATAAAATAATGATGCTGCCATCTTTCTTAAGTCTTTTTTACCCCCCTATAATTTGGCTCTAAATCTCAAGTGAAAATTGTCATTTTGACCCGCCTCTACAAAATAGTGGATTTACTCAGTCAATATACATCCATAACATTTAATATTCTGGCTTTCTTCTTCATTTATGTTTGTCTTTCTTCAAAAAAATATAAACAATATTAAAAAAAATTGCCAGGGAAGTTTCGGGAATTTGAGACGAAATTACCCAATTGCCAATCAAAACTTTGATATTGATTTATAAATGGAAAGGGGAATATGATGGTTGTAATCATTGCAGTGCTGGCTACAGATAAGATAACCAGAATAAAAAAGCGAACTGTTTTACTCTGTCATTTCATCAATTGTTTTGTTTTTGTAGCAAATGTATCTTATCAATGTTGACCTCTTAAAATTCTAAAAACTCCTAAATTTTGCTCTGTATACAGTACTGTTCAAAAGTTTGAGATCGGTAACAAATAGTCAAATTTTGAAATATTATTATAATTTAAAATAACTATTTTAATTTATTCCTGTGCTCAAAGCTGAATTTCCAGCTTCATTAATCCAGTCTTCAGTGTCACATGATCCTTCAGAAATCATTCTAATATGCTGATTTGATGCACAAGAAACAATTATGATTATTATCAATGCTGAAAACAGTTGTGCTGCTTAATATTTTTTTGTGGAAACAGTTACTTTTTGATGAATAGAAAGTTCAAAAGAACAGCATTTATTTAATATTTTGTAACATTACAAATGTCACTTTGCTCAATTTAGTGCATCACTGCTGTATAAATGTATTATAACTTTTGAGTGGTAAAAACTTTATCAAAATGCAATTTTTTAAAAAAAAATCACTAGATATGAAAATTTCGCCCCCGCAATGCTAGAGGGGTCTTTGCCAGAGATTGATGATGATATAATGAATTTATCCCAAGCTGAAGTGCATTAAGCAAATTGGATCCCTTCAAAATATGTAAACAGACTAAACAGTGCTGTTTTGTGAAATCCCTTGAAGGATAGTTTATTTGAAAGAGAGACAAAGACATTGAACTTATCATTTGTGATGCCTTCCACAAAATGTTGCAGTGCCATTTTCATGTGTTCGTTTCAAGTTGCGGATGAAGGCCTATGGCTGGCGCAGTTAGTGTGGACTTGTATTTGCCTCACAGACTCTGAGATGGGAATCTATTCAGACGGATGGCAAAAGCACCCAGTGCACTTCTGTCACGATGAGGAATGACTGCACACATTTTAACAAGCCTGAATCCATGTTATGCTTAGAGAAAAAACAACACCTTTAACTCAAACCCACCTGCGCCTCAACATTACCGTCATCAATCTGTCCCAAAACAACCTCTGTCCTCACTTCAGTAAACGTGGTGGCATGAAGTTTCCCAGTGATTACCAGAAATACAGAGATGTCTTTAAAAAGGTACACTGTGTAACTTTTGTTCCCCAACGGTTAAAAAACTAAACTGCATGGATTTTGCAGAAGAACATTGTTTTGGTTGTGCTTCGGCTCTGCGTGACTGTGTGGATGAATATGATTATCCTACTGATAATAAAACATTCCCTGCTAGGCTTAAGAGATATAACCAGTTTAGATGGAAAGGAACTCAAGCTGACTAGCTGAAGACTTTACTGTAGCTTTACCCATTAACAATTATGGTACTTCTCTGAAAATAAATTCCAGCACAGCGCTACAACAAACCATAATGAAATTATCCTTCACAATAGATAACACTTTACAATTAACTCTGTTAGAGAGATACATATGGCAATTTATCTATTCAATGAAATATCTTACTCACCTGAGTAATAAAAACTCCATCTCTGCGTCACTCTTACAACATTTCAAATTTCATTTGAAACATTTCCCACGAAAACCATCCTGTCAGGTCTAAATTGTAAACACTTATAAGCTTACCATAGTGAATCAGGGTTAGAAAAAAACACGTTTTGGAATGATTTATGATATATTGTCTCACTTTTTAAATTTGGTTAATTTTGAACAAAAAATTACAGTGTACATTTAATGACACACAAAAATGTAAATCACCAATTATAAGTTAATTGATCGGAAATATGAATTAGTGTAATTATCTATATTTGTCTCTGTGTAAGCGAGGTCTGTGTAATTTTTAAATGACCCTGAATGAAGAGGCATGGTGCTATGACGTGCTACAGCACTTAGCTTTTCAGTGTTAATGCATGGGTTACATCATTATGTGAACGTTTTGGCCTCATAATGGATGTGATTACCTAGATCCTAGATTTTAAGAAAGAACCCAAGTCTATTATTTTATTTCTCATGTTTGGAGAGCACAATACAAGCAAGCAAAAAGATTGCTGCCAGCATCTAAAAGACAAAAATGCATATTAATGCCCATTAATCTATCAGCATTTCATATTGTGACTCACCTTACAGTTGACAGATTGACAGTGTCTTTATTGGTAACATTAATCATGTTTCAGAGACAAACCACCAAATCTGGTTCTACTGACTGATCTGCTGGGTAATTGCATTCAAAACAAAGATTGATGGTCATTGAGTTGGTTTTAAAGCTACACTTTTGATAAAAACAAATGTTATTAATGTAAAAAGAGAAAAGGAAAATCTTCCCCTTTACCCAAATACCCATTGATAAACCTAGAAAAATGATTTGTTGTAGAGCATTCTGGACGGATTTCACAGGAAATGCCAAAAGTTTCATGGAAATTCTGAAATATTTTCTATTTTTTTGCAAATAAGTGGCCAATTCGTATGAATTTTTACAGTCTGCTTTTACGCCCCAGTTTGGCGGTTAGGTTTGGGGGAGGGTTATTCATCTGTGCAAATTATTTGTTTCATGATCTTGGGATTCTTGTATTTTTTAAATCCTTTTAATAGGTAAATGCCTTTCAGAATTATATACATGGTCTTGCAATGTAACAGCTTACGTTTAACTCGTTCAAGGTGTGACCAATAAAGTAGAGAGTGAAATAAGCACTTTAAAATAATTTATTTTAAAAGACATCTACACTGATTGACAGATAACATGATAACTATATAAAATATTTACATGAAGCACCACTTGCCACAACGGCACAATTGCCTGTCTAATAAGCACGCTAAAGAGTGATGCAAAACAGAAAACTTTAACAAACTAACAGCCTTCAGATGCATTGATTTGGAAAGTAGAAGCTTTATATGCTGGACTGAGGAATCCACATGTGCAGCTCACTGGTACATTATTGGTGCTTTATGTGCAGATTGAGGCAGATTAAAGTTGGTCAGTGCCACCTCACATTAAGACAGGCAGCAGCTGGACTGTTTGGAAACGCCTCCCTGTGGATTGAGAAGACAATGAAAAAACAATTAGACATCAAGTATTCTATCACGGTAGTAGGCTAGAATCTTTCACAGACAAACCTGGATGATAGTGACCAACATGCAGCCTATGTGCTGTCTTTTAAACAACTAAATGAGGGTTTGAGGTTTGGCTGGTTAGCTCCTGCTGGCGATACCGTACCTACACCCTACTGGGGGTGAAAATCGTGTTTTTTCATTTACGACCATTATAAAATGGTGTATTCTAGGGCTGGGTATTGACACAAATTTCACCATTCGATTCGATTTCAATTCACAAGCTTCCAATTCGATTCTATTCTATTTCGATTCAATATTGATTATTTCGGATATGCAATACATGGCAAATGTTCTCAAGGAAATCAAATCTCTTAACCAATGCTTTAAACTATGGGAGTCAGTTGTATCATTACAATTGTTTCATTAGTACTATAGCCTAATATTGAAGGTAAAGATTTACTGATTTGTATAGGCTATAAACACTTAAATTACACTTTTATTTATTTTAAGTTATATGAAATACATTTAAATGGTGACTGTCATAAAAACTTGCAAGATTAATTCAAACATGCATTAAATATTGAACATAAAAAATTATAATGATTATGTAATATGGTGCATATATTTAGCAAAATGCTCCTCTCTAGAGTTAATTTTTCTAGCTGACTAATGAGTTCATGGTCACTGGATATGGATTTTCTGTAAATGTGACCTTACATGACATTGTTTACAAGCTGTTCCACTGACGTCTTTCCACGGTTGGAACACCGAGGGATTCCATGTCCCGATTGACAATAAGGATTTCGATTAGTTGTACTCTATCTTTTAACACTTTCAGATGTTATTCTTGTTTATTTCACGCTGTAACTGGTATTATTAAGGCGGAAGAGAAGATCTTTTGCGCTCCTCGCTGCTGCTTCTCTTGAGCTGCGCCAGAGCGATCTCACGCCACAGCGCCAATGTTTTTGAATTTCGTAAGAAAACGGAGGTAATTTGAAATCTGAGACTTTTTTCATATCAATAGTAACAAAGCACAACGAATATTGCGTTTATTGGATGGGATGCTCGCTACAATGTTCCATTCATTCATCAACTGAAAACAGGATGACTAGCCTAATCGATTCTTGGGATTTAATAATCGATATCGGTTCGAAATGAGAATCGATTAAAACCGAGAAATCGATATTTTTCACCCAGCCCTACTGTATTCTGTTTAAATACATTTTTTAAAGCAACAAAATCTGCAAATATTTCATACAGCCACAAATCCATTCATTGTATCAAGTAGTGATGCACTGAAATTTCAGCGTCCGAAAATGATTTTTCATTTTCAGTCATTTTCAGGCTGAAATCATTATCAGAAATGCTATGCTGTTTTCAGTTGATACCTGAATAAAACTTCAATAAACCTGATTAAAGCATACGTCATCATAATCAGCTTTGTGCTTTTTTTTTTAAACTATTGATAGGATATGGAAAAGTCAGAGCTTTCAATTATTGTCTAATCTAGAATGAAATTCAAACAAATGTGTTGTGGCTCTGTAATGAACTGAGACGCTACAGTGACCTGTCACAATACAAGCAGCACATGAACTGTTCATTTCTTCCTCTTTACCACTAGGTACAGCACAAAATAAACAAATGAACACCAGAAGGTATGTTGAAAGAAACAATATAACTAATTGAAGTGTATAATGTCTCATGTAACCACTTAGTGTTTTACCATAGAAGGAAGTCAATAAAACAGCTTGTAAACGTAATGATACATTTACCTCAGGAAAGTCATTCAGTGACATAAGAGTTTTTCTAGTCAGCTTAAAAAAAGAAACCTTTTAAAAGCATTTTACTAGATAAATACCCTTTAACATATTAATTATATTTTTTACTTAACCTGTTGTCTTCATTATTTAATGCATGTTTGAATAATTTGTCATGGAAACAAGTTTATTACAGTCACTGTTTAATTGATCAATATTTCAACTATAACTACATCATTAAAAGTTTATATTAAAACTGCCTTATGTGACAGGGGTGTTCACTGATATGCTCACGCAAAAAGCGCTGCAAAAGATGCTTTCCAACAGGTTTTATCGTAGTTTTTGGAAGAATGTCCGGTTGTGAGGCGTTGGAAAAATAGGTCCTGGAAAAATAGGAAACCTTTGTATAGGTGGGGGGGGGGGGGGGGGGGGGGGGGGGGGGGGGGGGGTATAATGCTAACACAGAAACCAAAAATTCTCGGGACAGCAGCATGTGTCCAAATTTTAATCTTTAACCGTTCAATTTCATCAGAAACGATCTTAAAACAGGGCTTTACTTGTAAAACGCCGAACTTACCCTTTAAGTGTTTATATGCATGCAACTCAATATTTATTTTAGTGTTGATTATTAAATAAATTTGATTAGTATACTGACTATTAAATACACTATTTTTTGGCTAAATGAACACAAACTTCAGTTTGGGTGTTTATTTGGTAGGACATTTATTTAGGTACATCACTATTAACAAGATGATAGTCATACAACTATCATGCAAATGTTTATTCAATTCCATATTATAAAGTGAAATTCATGGACTCATCTTTTCTCTTATTTGAAATTATAAGACATGTAATCCTAGCCCAGCACCCAAAAGATTAGACATAAAACAGAGATGCCACCAGGGCCATGTACCTAGATGAGGTCCTGTTAGCATAGCATAGCATGCTACTGACTGTAAGGGTTTCTGGCTACCTGTCTCTGCTGCTGTCGCCTGTATTCTTCTTCACTAGCAGCGAGAGCCTGAGCCATGGCCAGATCCTCCTGCTCCTGAGGACTGAAATGCACAGTCAGTTATCAGGATCGATTTAAGTAAAAAAAAATAACCGGAAATTTTTTTTTGCTTAAAGGGCTGGCAAAATGGTCTTTTAATAAAACTTGGCTGCCTGTTCAGTAGAAAGGAAAAAAGAGGGAAGAAATCGGTGCAACCTAACTAGAGAAAAGAGGCTGTTGTCTTCCTTTTTGAATTTCAACACCCATAATGCATTTATGTATTGCCATCAGATCACTCCCACAAGTATGCTGTGGAAAAGCTTACAAGAGTCAAATACCACCTTGCTATAGTAGGAAATGCTTCTTAGCAAGCTTTTAGTCATAATGGCATTAACCTGTATTGTTTAAGTGGGTGCAAGGATTCAAAGCGAATTGTAGGCGGTGGCTAAAGGCTGCAAATAATTGTAAATACTGTATGGAAAGAACTCCTGATGAAAAAAACAACAACAAAAAACCCTGGTTGTAGTCAACCTTTCAAACTGGATGACTACAAATATAGTGTTTTATGCCAAATGAAGAGGAAAACACTGAAAGAAACTGCAGTAGCCCCAAATCAAAACGCCGTCGCGTACAGGTTAAGCCAATTCACACCACACCAACAGACGCTGACAGACCGATCGTTGGGTTTTGACGGATCAGTGTGTCGAAGCCTGTTTTCGCTGATTGAACATGCTGAATCTGAATTAGGCTGTCTGAGAAGTGACATGCTGTAATCTGGTGACTGTCACCGTTGGTCTGCGTCTGTCAGTGTGAATTGGCCTTAAGAAAGCAGTTGCCTTAGTGTTCCATTTTTAACATAATGCTGTTTAAAGAGTAGACGAAGTACGATACAATTTTTATAACTTTTAATAACTACCCTTATAATAACTGTTCTGTTAATAACCCTCTGTCGATCCGACTGTCTGGGGGCAAGGATATAAAAAAAAACCAGGAAGTATAATCTGTAGTTTTCAAAAAAGCCCTGACCTTGTCAAAAGTCCTTTTGCTCACAAATAAACGTGAATATTTCAGTCCAGGTAAAACGGAGAACGAATAAACATTGCACATTTACATATACTACCTACACTGTAACATATACTACCTACACTGTAACAATACAAAGCAGGTTGAAAATCGTCAGTTACACTTCAACATTTATTGCATAAATGATTAAATGTGTTGCATCTAGCCACAATCTTGCAAACGATCCAGAACCGTTAAAAGAACCAAATGCAGACCTGCAAACTCAACAGTGGTGAAAAAGGTGGGTTTAGTATAATAGACTTGGGAACTATCAGGTACGGTAAATAGCAAATTGTATGTACTGTAACATGTACGGGAGGGGGGATTTTTTGGTGGTGTAAATATATTTATTCTGAAGCAATATTTTCAGATTTTACATACTTAAATCTTCATATTTGTGTCATTTACCCCAGAGTGTTATTTATTTGTATAAAGAGAATTTTTATTACCTTATTACAGTGGTTCCCAAACTTTTAACAGGCATGTACCCCCTGAGACATTATAGATCTTCCGGAGTACCCCCAACACCACCAATTGTTAACAACAAGTTTTTTATTTATTTATTAATATTTATTTTTTATCAATTTTGTCGAGAATAGTTAATAGAATCATAAACATAGGATACAAATCTCATCAAAAGTAAACATATGATACAAATGTGCTGAATATAATGATTTTAAACAGATATGCACCCAATCTCACACACAATAGGCCTACAACACATATCCAACATCTCATTAAAGCTTTCCATCCACATCACCAGTTTAATCAATGTGAGGGATGTGCCTGGATGTTCTTACATAATGCAGCGATGTTAGGCCGAATTGGGGACAGTTTCAGTCTTAGATCATTTCCCACAAACAGTCTGTACCTATACTTGGTCTTAAGGCAGACCAAAGCTGAGAATCCAGTCTCACATAAATACGTTGGCATCATAAATAAATGGCATCAACATAAAAAATCATCAACATAAATAAATGGCATCAACGTCTTAATCGCTCGGTTTGCCAGGTCCGAACTTGAAATATAAATTCTCAGAAAATGCATTTAATACTGAAACGTCTGTTTATATATCCACACTCCCTTAATAAAGCTCCAGACATTAGAAACATATCAGTCTACACATGCGTTTTATATTTAATATGAGGGAAATACACGAGACATGACACAAAAAATCTTTAACTTTTAGGTGGCAAAATATGTTTTAGTAATTCTATGAACTACACTGCGCAAATCAAAAGTAATACTACCCACCGGATGAGGGTCGGCCTCCACAGAACATAAAATATTATTTTTATTTAATTTTTCGAGTTCGCATTTATGAGGGAAAAAACAATGTTACGGATGTGACAGTTCTCCGTTACGGACATGACCGCTCTGAAAGCGACTTCAGAAAGCACAAAGCCTTTAAAGTAAATTTCGTTTTTTATTAATTGTAACTTAATTTTAATTAATGTTTCATCAACCAATTGCCTGGATTTAATAAAGAAGAAGTAAATGTATAGTAGAAAATAGATCATCATGACACGGAGTCGCCGGCGCGTGAACTGGACTCTCGTCTCATAAATGAACCGAAACTCAGCGTATAATGTACGTCACAGACTTGAGAAATATATAGAAAGCTTGATGTCTACTTTTAAACTGAACATTTAAAAACGAAAAACAGACTGCTCTCTGCTTATGTAATCCGTATGAAATCTGCATTTCTCTCTGGCGCGTTACAGTGAAGATTGCGAGTCAGCATCGTCAACTTCATCTTGAAGCCGACACACTGAAAAACCTTGTTTATTAATAAACAATTAAAATCTCTCCTTGCTATATTTTACATATTCATAATCATTATTTTTGCCGGTTCTTTGTGGCAGCTTTAAGATACTTTATTGGGAGCGCCACCCTTGTTACATGAACGCGTCACCACTGCATCAGCACCGAAAACATAATTTATTTTTTTTAAATCTAAAATAAAAAATCATGATACGAACCGAATTGTAGGTTTGGTCTATCGTTACAGCCTTAACTAGTGATGGGGACAATACCGCCAATGCCGAGTCCGAGTCAAGACCGAGTCTTTGAAGGTACAAGTCCGAGAAAGCAGAAATCGGTCTTGAGACCGGACTCGAGTAGGCCTACTACATCACTAGTCAAGCGCAAACCAGTACAGAAGTAATCAATACATTATCGGGGAGGGTCATGCCTTTTTTCACAATCATTTTGGAGGGTCATAGAAAAAAATTATTGCTGGCGAAGGGAGGGTCAAGTCTTTTTTGACAACAGAACTCAAAACTCCTCCGGTAGCCCCTTAAATAAAAAACGAACTTAGATCTTTTTTCGCGTACCCCCTGAAATCAGTCCACGTACCCCTGTTTGACAACCAAGGCCTTATTAAAAGTATGCATAATCTTTCATGTCAAATTCTTACATTTGATAATAAATTCTGTTATAATAATAAGACACTATAGGGCTGTTACCCATTCAATTAAATAATTTGCACTGCAAAATTACAACTGCAATACATAATGTTATGAGATTGAGGTTTTAAATAAATGTTTGAATATACAAATGCAATACTTAAACATGAACCTAAACCGCCAATAGGTGGCGGCAAGTGACCGTCTTAATTAGTGAATCATTGAGTCAGTCATTCATACAAAAGATTTGTTCAAAACGCTGAATCACATGATTTTCGTCAGTGAAATACAACAAAAACAATGTGACGTTGTTACCAGAAATACACTACCCATTATCAATCGCTGTTTACATTGAATGTAATAAAATCACAATCATTCTTGCGTTTCGATGCTTCCCTGGTTATTTTTTGTCACTAAAGTTAAGCTACTTGTCCGGTCGGGCAAGTAAAATTATCTTTCACTTGCCCTTTCAAAACCTCCCAGACAAGCGTTAATGTCGAGCCTTGAGTTCATTCGTGGTTTTTTGTCATGCTGTACAGCGGAACAGGTGATCGGTTCACCGCGATCTGTGTGACTGTCACGCATCATTAGAGCGCCAAAAAAAGATCACAACAGCTCGAAAGACGTCTATGGTGTCACTCCAGTCTAATTAGCACATTCCCAATTATTATTGTGAAGTTTACCATGCTTGCAACTTCACCCAGCCTCCCCAAAAATACTCATCGGATCAACGCGATTCACATGAATGACATATTTGTATTCAAAGCGGCGAATTTCCCTGAAAAGCGTCTAGTTTGCAGGTATGCAAATGACAAATTATTAATTTTTCATTTTTTTTTAATGGAATCATTTAATCTGAATAGTAATTTTAAAAGTCTAAATGTTTATTGTTAGGCCAGAAGAGTTCAGAAATACCTTAGAGTAGGCTGGCTTGTTCGAGCAGATTCAGCCAGTGACATTTCTAATGCTCTCTGGAGGGCCTGCTCCTCCGTCTGGGAAATAAAACAAAAAAGCATGGTTCAAAGACACTCAAACATAGACTTTTAAAAACACTGTAAACCCATCTCAAAATGAGCAACGCACCAGCCCGCCTTGATATGACACTGATGAGGGAATTACATTCTGTGCTGTGGGAGACACCATGGGTGGAGATGCAGGAGATGTCCACAGTGTACTGAGGGGACAACAGACAGTAATTAGTACCTGAGAAAACACTCAAAATGTGTGTCATTTCAATTGCCGTTCAAAAGTTTGGGATCAGTAAGACTTTTTTAAAGTAATTTTAATGAGCAAGGACGCATTCAACTGATCAAAAGTGAATTTATAATGTTACAAAAGATTTGCATTTCAATTAAATGCTGTTCTTTTAAACTTTACATTCATCAAAGGAACCATTCATGTTTTCTATCGTGATTGTGAAAAATGTCACCATTGTAGTTCATTCATGCTGCATCAAGAATTGCCATAGTGACTTGCATTTGTTCAAGTAGAAAACTTAATGTAATAAGTTTTTTCGCCTTTTCTGGTTTAAACAATGAGCAACAAAGAAATGGCTCGACTTCTTTCAGATTGTTGAACACATTTGTATTTGGACATTTCTAGCGCCCATGTGACACTAACTGAAAAATGGAGTAAAGATGATAAATTCAGCTTTGCCATCACAGGAATACATTACATTTGAAACTATATTCAAATAGAAAGATTTTTTGTGTGTGTGGAATAGTAATATTTCACAACATTACACTTTTTACTGTATTTTTGACCACATGCATGCAGCCTTGGTAAGCAAAACAGACATTTTTTCAAAAACATCTACCAACCACAAACTTCTGAACATTAGTGTATATTCACTTGACATATCTCAGGGCATGGCTTACACCAGAAATGCTTACCTGCTGCTCTGAGGTCTAGTGTTTCCAGTTACTCCATTAGACATGGTCCTAGAGCTCCCTCTAGTGGATGACGCCCCAGAGTTACTAGAAGAGGAGGCTTGAGCCCTCAATAAAGCAGCATGCCTAAAAATAAAAACACTACTACTAGTGTACTAGCCCTCCAGAAAGCATAACTTATCATTATTAAAAATAAACTACTATGCTTACCCTGTTTTGGAGACTGGCTTGCTGTCAGTCTTACAGTCATGGTCGAGTGGATGTCTATGTTTGAGACAGTAGTTCAAGTGGCACTGGTCACATGTCACCCGAATCATTTCCTTCTGCTTACAGCCGCCCTTGGAGCATTTATTTGTAAAGATCTGTTGGGGGGGCAATCAGGTCAGTATAGATTTTGCTGAGACATATGTATCTCTCTTTTTCCTGTTGTTGTAATTTATAGTAGTATTTCCAGTATTACTCAGACTATAATTATTTTGAAGTGATGGTGCTTTATGTACCGTTATCCAGTGTTAAGTGATAAATCCCATTTGACATTTGTACTGGCTACTGTATACAGGCCACCATATAGATTTTATCAAAGAATTTCATGATTTTCTAACGGAATTAGTACAGGCTGCAGACAAAGTCTCAACTGTTGGTGATTTTAATAAACATGTAGATAATGAAAAACATGAATTAAGAATGTCTGTAATGACAATGCCAACTCTATTGGAGTTAGACAACACGTATCAGGACACACTTATTGTCGTTATCATACTTTAGATGGCGTAGAAATTATGCAGCAGAGCAATGACATCTCAGATCATTTATCTAGTCTTGTGTAGACTACATTTAGCCAAGCCAAGGAACCAATACCCTGTTACACCGGTTTCACACTGCACGCGTTAGCAGCGTATATTTTTTTTCGACACCATGTTAACAGATTAGAGCATTCGCTCCGCACGCACAGCAGTGTACAGCAGGAGCAGTGACAATCTATTGATTATGGCCAAAATACACAGCAGTTTTTACCAAAACGCACATTGATGATATCTATTGTGTTTTAAACAGTCAATCAAATAACCTTCAGCAATTTAAAAAGCAATCTTAAATGTCCAAAAACTACAAAAACAAGTTTAAACAATTTATAAAGTTTAGCTTAAGTTACAGATTAATTTAATTATGTAATATATTATGTAATTATATATGTATGTATGTATATTATGTAATAATATATATATATATACACATGTAATATATAATAACAATTTTTTTATATACATTTAATTTCTCATATATATATATGTATATATACACACAGGCATGAGAACAAACGTCATGCTGTCAATCATAAACAAAAGCATATGGGGTCACAGGCGGTGGTTTTCAGAGTGCACCTGAAAAGACTGGCAATAATGTACGACACTCGTCTCATGTGGATAAGCATAAAGTTATTTGTGATACACATAATGTGCTTTATAAAAAGACTTGCAGGCAAAGGAAAAAGCATGGGATGAAGTTGCAGTGGCTCTTGGTGGCGATAGTAAGTAATTTAAATGTGTTTTTGACAACCTTTCCCTGACCCACAAGCAAACAACTCAACTCAACATAGAAAGATAAATAGAATAGTCAGATTAATATAGCACACATACAGTATAGCCATCTATGATGTGCATATTTGCTCATTTACAATTTGAATTGGCTCATTTAAAATAGGTCTCTAAGAACTGTGCTGTTTGTTATTACAGACATTTATAAATTCTTTAAGATTTTTATGATGGGTAATGTTTGTAAATTAGATGTGTATCAGATATTCCAACAATCTAAATTATTTCGAAAAGTTGTCTTTTGCAGAATGCTTTTCATGGAGATGAGTGCTAATATTTAATAAATATGCAAATAATAATTCATAATAAATAGAATTCAGGTATCAATTACCGATCAATATTTATTTATTCAAAAAAAATAACAAAATCTGTCAAAGCACTGACCACAACCTCAAAAACCTGTACATAAGCCACAATTTAGCTGCGCGTGACAAACGCTGCCAGTGTGAAAGCAAAACGGGCGTGTGCTGCTTTATAAATAATCTTCCTGATCACTTTCTACTCCTGTGCATTCCAGATAGCTCAGAAGAACTGGATGTTGCAACACAAAACTACGGACTCTTTCCCAGCACTTTAGACACGGTTCTTCCTTTGTGCTTAAAGAAGATAAAAGAAAATTGTCAGATGCTTTGATATAACAAGCACAGTAGGGCTCTCAAGAGACCAGCCCGAAAAATGGAGCGCAGCTGGGAGAAAACAAAACTAGAGGTATTTCGCATTTTGTGAAAGGAAAGTGTTACTGCATACAGAACCGCCTTCAAAACCGCTAGATCTGCTTACTTTTCAACTTTCTTAGAAGAGAACAAACACCACAAGAACCAGACGGGTCCACCGCACAGACCTATGACCAGCTTCGGCTCCATACCGCTGTGATGAACCCGATCTTCAAGCAAAAGGAACTGGATGAATATCTGAATGCTACCGATTCCGATCTGAATTCCGACTTGTGATGCAGCCTGAATCATGGAGAACTGGCACCCCGCCTGAACATGGTTTCTCCAAAGGTCCCCCCCCTCCATTCTGTCATCTGATGGATTTTGGGTTCCTTGCCACTGTTGCCTCTGGCTTGCTTAGTTGGGGACACTTAATATTCAACAATATTATTGATCTGACTGTACTGACGCTGTAGTATGAGAACTGACCTGTTCTCTCGGTTTTTTTTTTTTTTTAAAACTGCTTTATAGAATAAATGGACAAATTTAACAATTGATCATCTTTACAACAGAACTGAATCAACACTGAACTGATTTCAGCTGAACAACAGCTGGAATGCAATATTTTCCTATTATCACTGTAAAGCTGCTTTGAAACAATCTGTATTGTATAATGCACTATATAAATAAAGGTGACTGACGCTTTCGTGCTACCTTTCGTTTCCTCTGAGCAGGGTCAGATTTGCAGTCTCTGTCTATGTGTTCCCCAACTTTGATGTCAGGCATTTCCCCTCTTCTAATGGGAATGGGGGTGTTGCACAAAGGACATACAGGAACCTGGACATCCTGCACAAGAAAACAAACATGTATCAGCCACAACCTGTATGTTTTAAGCATTAGTTAAATAGACAATGGGCATTCATTAGACAATTATACACACCTTCTTATATGATGAAGTGCACTTGTGATTTGCATAAGTTATGTGGTCTTTGCAGAAAATTTCTTCACAGGCATCACATTTCATTGGAAGAAAATCTGTAGTGTACACACAGGACATTATGAAAAGACCAGAAAAGTGTTATACATCAACTAACGCTGAATCACTAAGAGCACAGCAATGTTATAAACCTTCTTAGTGACCTATATGGGGTTTTCAGTCGGCGATGGCTGTTCAAGTGTGTGTAAATAATTTCTGGCAAATAATAGAACTAATCACTGAAACTACACAACATAAATAAGGGCACAATTATCAGAGAATGTTTTTGATAAACTTGACTGAATACTGCACAATTAATTGACCTGGCTGACATACTGGTTTATCACATGACTAGATTTTGTGGTTATAAACAAGGTCAGAAAAGAGGAAATGCCACACCTAATGTAATTTAACGCATTTGCCATTCACCATGTAAAGTCTATATACAAACATTAATAATTCACATGCTGCACGGGGCTCAACAATAAGGATGGCCTAATGATAGAAACAGCGAGAGTGACTTTTCATAGGGTTAGAAGCATTAGTTATAAACAATAGTTAAAAAAAAAAATTAATTCAAAATTCTAATTGTAGTAATATTTCACAATATTACTGTTTTTTTTCTGTATTTTAGATCAAATAAATACAGCCTTGATGAACATAAAAGGCTTCTTTCAAAAACATTAAAAATAGTAGTGTCCAAACTTTTGGCCGATAGGCTTTATTTTGCCCGGAATGCCATATATGTGTACAGTATACAGTAATTTTTATTCCATGCTCTCCCATTCTGATTGGTCAATCAGAGTACTTCAGAAAATGGCCGATGCCCAAAGCAACACTGTATAACTGACCGCTCATCCAGAAACACTCAACATTCATGTTCATTTATTTATTTATTTGGTAGACATTTATATGTAATAATAAGCAGGCTAATGATTATCATCACCCTGTCTGGTTTACATTATTATTCACAAAGCTGTCATGGAGTTTATAGCTGTACAAGTTACAACTATTAGTGCCAAAGAAAAAGCTACTGTAGGCTATATAATTGTTTTTATGAAATAAATGTAGGCCTATTTCTAAATGAAAAGTTTGGGGTCTTTTAAAAAAAAAGGTCTCTTCTACTCTGCCTCACCAAGGCTGCATTTACTGATTGAAAATTCAGTAAAAACATAAATATTGTGAAATATTATTACAACAATATCACAACTGTACAACAAATATATTTTAACAAAGTCATTTATTCTTGTGACGACAAAGAATTCAGTGTCACATGATCCTTCAGAAATAATTTTAATTGTATGATTTGCTGCTCAAACATTTCTTTATTCATATTGTGAATTATATTAGAATGAATTGTGCTGCTAAAAATTTGTGTAAACCTTTATACATTTTATTCAGTATTCTTTGATGAAGTACAAAAGAACAGCATTTATTTTAAGGTGGTATCTTTTGTAACCTTATAAATGTCAACTTAATTTGTCCTTGTTGAAAAAAAAAGCATTAATTTCTTCCAAATAAACAATCTGACCCCAAACATTTGAAAGGTACCGTATATTGTTCAAAAATAGTGTATCATTTTTTGAGGCCAGTGAAAATGTTGACACGCAAAGTAACAAGTCAGAGCAGGCCAATAAGACTGGCCTTTACTGTTGAGGTCTGCTATATGGGACACAAGGTGATGATACACAGGGCAACTTTTGAGCAATGTTTCTGGGCAATGTTGCCGTCAACGGGCAACCAGATGAGACACAGGGTCCACGACCGATCTAAACAGTGGTGGTAAGTAACGAAGTAGAAATACTTCGTTACTTTACTTAAGTATTTTTTTCGGGGATCTGTACTTTACTTGAGTATGTTTTATTTGCATCTACTTTTACTCTTACTCCACTACAATATTGAAGACAAAGTTTACTTTTTACTCCGTTACATTTCCCCATGCCTGCTCCAAGTATTTATTACACTGGCTTTCCAAACCAATGAAAAACTTGGTTTTATTTTCAAAAAAAGAATGCGCAAGCTCTTTGCCAGCATACGCTCACATAGCACTAGCAGTCAGTTCGCCATTGTGGAAGATGACCGTAGAAACAGGTGAAGGTGCAGCTCTGCCCAGCAATGATCCCGAGATTTCCGCTTACCTTGAATCTTGCACATCTTCTGTTTGATGCAGCTAATGTTATGGAACATGTCTATTGCAGAGCTGCCAACTCTCACTCATTCAGTGTGAGACTCACGCAATCGACACTTTACACACGCTCTCACGACACACATCCATTTTCTCACGCACAGAAAAATCGCGAAGCAAAGAGGACATTGACACCGACAGACAAGACAGACTAGGTTACTTTTGATATTAAACAAATTCTCAGCTCTCAGATTCTGTCAATTGTATTACGAAATTTAAACAATAAATACTGTTTTGGAGCTTTTAAATGTGATGTGACAGATAGCTAGCGCCTGCTATGGGGTGCCATTAATCTCTTTACTACTAGTTAATTGTAAATAAACACAAATGAACAATAATAGGTAGCCTATGTTGAAAGATACAGTACAACTTACCGAAATGTATATACCTTATACATAATATCAATAAATCAGTGTTTTTCAACCGCGGAAAGAGGTCAATAAAACAGCTGGAGAACAATATGTCACATAACGTTACATTTACCTCAGGAAAAAAAAAACATTTGATGACCATAGCATGTTAGTTGGCTGGAAAAATTATTATTTTATAATATATTTAATATTAGTATAAATTAGTATTTTGTTAAATGTGCACTATATATTTATTATATGTTTACTTATATCATTAAAATATTATAAAGTTGTTATTATAATAAAAATCACATGTATTTTTAACATGTAATAATACCAGCTGACAGGGCTCTCTGTAGCCTATGTTTTCAGAATTAGGTGAGATTTTCTTAATTTAAAAATTAACATGTATCTACTGTACCAAATATTTATCAAAATGAATCTATATTGAATCAAGATCGGAATCAAACCACAATAATTGAATTGAAATTCACTAAACTTAATGAAATTGTTTAGAATTGATGCAAGTTGCTTCATTGTCTCTTATGATTGCAAATCTAACAAATTCTTAATTGCAGTATCTAATAATTTGTTAAATTAAAACATTGCATATCACTCCCAAAACAATTGATCTGTTTAATTATTGATATTTACAGTTTGAATATTTACTTTTTACTTTCGGTACTTAAGTACGTTTTAAATCGGATACTTTTGTACTTTTACTCAAGTGATGTTTGAATGGAGGACTTTCTACTTTTACTGGAGTCATTTTTTATTTAGGTATATATACTTTTACTCGAGTATAATTTTTGAGTACTTTTACCACCCCTGGATCTAAATAATCAAGATGGAAATGTATTGCCCATTTTCAATGGGAAAGTGCCCAAGCAACAATGGCTCGGCAAGATTGCTCAAAAAGTTGCCCTGTGTATCATCACCTACAGTGTGTATTCTGAGAGAAAACACATACCGAGACGTTTGCAGGTCTTCTCTGAGCAGTGCTCCCCGAGATCAGGAAACTCCATGGCACAGCGGTGAAAAAGCCTTCAGCTGCTGGACTGGAAACAGGAAATAAAACCATCACCTCTGACCGACAGTGAGCTGTTGTCATACCAATACATCAAGCTGCTTATACAAACATCATAAATCAACCTAAAGAGTAAGTTAAAGAGTAAAACAGGCTTTAAATACCGAAGAAGGCCTGTCAAAGAGTTGAGGTGATCCATCCAGTTTAGCATGATAAGCTAACGCCATTACGTAACCTAACTGTTGTTGTGTAAAAGCGGCGATCCACTACTAATGCTGAATCATACAGGATTAGAAAAATCTCAATAATTTACTCTCAACTACTTATTTATTATAAACAATTAACGTTATACTAACAAACACGAACTTAAATGTTATAAAAATGAAATACAATAAACTCGACAATAACATAAGTTAATTTTACGTTAGCTAGTTAAAGACCGAACCGGGAAAGGTGAAATAACGCCCGTTAAGTCAAAATCGCGCAATGTAACGTTAAATAATAGCGTTAGCTGCTAGCGTTATAACGTTACAGAAACAAAACAATATCTGGTTGTCGTTTGTTTTACGTTAAAAACGTTATTTTTAACCAAGGTATTTCACTTGGTATGGCTGGTAAATATGTATCTTACCGAAATTGTACGCAAATCCACTTATATTGGTGCCTCCAGTCCTTTCTAAAGCCTTTCGCTTCGAACAAGCACAGACAGTTTGTTTGGCGTTTTTCTAGTCGTCTGCGGGTTTTTGAGATGTCATCGCTGGAGGTATGAATCTGGCAGCAACTGGGGTATTTTCAAAATAAAAGTAACGTTATGTTAGTCGAGGTTTAAAAACACCATTCTGCAGTTTATGGCTGGGTGTCCCAAACCAGCACGTAAGTTGTTTATTTCTACTTTCTTGGATATCCATCGTTGTTGCCATCATACACAACGTATGATTATTATGATAGCATACAATACAGGCTTGACATTAATTTTTTGCTAAGATTTCCCAAAGTTACTAGCCACACAACATTTTTACTAGCCACATTTTTGTTGTTGTGAAATTAATTTAAGTTGACTATGGTGTGCTAAAGTTTACTTGAACTAGATTTACAACCCTTTTAAATGTAAAACCACTGCACCCAAATCAAGACTACATAAATGTATAACAATACAGGCCATTATCATTAGCTCTGATAAGGTTGTGTGGTTGTGTGTAAAGCTCCTTTTTAAAAATAAAACCATGTATTAAGATAAAGACATAAAAAAAGCTTCTTATTGCATAATAAAAGTGGTGCATGTAGAAGATTAATAAAAAAATATATGAAGCTAAATTGAAAAAAACCTTTAGCATTAGAAACACTGTCTGTTTAAATATCAGAATCAGACTCAGAATTACTTTATTGAGCACCGATGGGAAATTCTTTGTAAGTTGCAATGGAAAGTAGGTCAGTCTCGAAACCTCACGAAAAATGCATGCCATGGTTCAGACAAAATTTTTATTTTCATTAAAATTTGAGGGGAACGTTACTCTCATCATAAAGAACACATTTCAGTTTGTGTCATTTTTGTGCTCAGGCAGGCCCTTATAATGACTACTGGTAAGGTTGACAAGAAATGGATAGAAATATACATTGTAAATGTAAACACTCATTATCGTCAACAACAGCAGTAAATAATAGAGTAGAAAAAACATCTCTGCATTAGAACAACAATGAGCAAAGATCTATAATGGTCATTATATAGAGCAGTGGTCTTGTTCTCTTAAAAAAACTAAAATCAAAATAATACATATGGATTGTTTCATTTTTGGCTCAAATAACTAAGCTGCGTTGTTATTTTATACCACGAGGAAAAAATAGCACATTAACTTCCACTGGCATTTTATAGGACTTTTACGAGTGGAAAGCAGCTTGGCAGAATTGTGCTTCCGGTACTGCGGTTTTAATAGTTCCTTATCGTTTCTGGGTTTCTGGCTTCCGGCGGCCTTTACCAACACGACCCGCCTAGTCACGCTCTGGCTGACGTAATCACATTATTGCTGGAGATTTCCAGAAAATACCACAAGAGGACGTGATTTAGCAATTCTTTTAGTAGGTAAAAAGTAAAAACAAATCACTACCATCCATGGCGTAGTATTTTTTATTTTTTTTTCGTAAGAGAAAAAACAAAAAAACAATATAACTTAAAAGAATATGGATGCATATACTACTACTAATAATAATAATACAAAAAAAAAATATGCATTATATATATATATATATATATATATATATATATATATATATATATATATATATATATATATATATATATATATATATAATTTTTTTTAAGTTTACGTAGATTATCAAACTATTGGATATGAGATTAACAAGGTAGTTTGCATGCTGTCTAAAAATACTAAACATACGAATTTTCCTTGAATTTAATTCGGATATTATATTTTAATCATAGCCTACTGGTACCATCAAGAAATAGAAAATTTCATAGGCAATATATCGCAATCTCAATCTGTTCACAAAAAAAATTGGAATCACAAGAAATATTAAATTATCAGAGGGTGGCTATTCTCTCTGGGAAGTGCTGAAAAGGTAAATGTCACAATGACAGTGCTGGAAATGACTCTGGAACATTGTGGCTGCCTGTGTCATCCCTGGCTGAGCAATAAAGGCTGTGTTCTCTCTTTTTGACTCTTGCCAGGTCTTGTATACATCACACCAGATATCAGAGGAGAACTCAGGACTGGGATCACATGTCAGAATTTCGACGGCACTAAAGAGGTGTAAGAAAGTGGTTGCTGCAGATCTGTTTAATACTTCCTGTAACGAAAGAGAAGGTACAGGCAAATTACCATTAGAAAAGTGAGTAAGAGACTTAAGGTGATGATACATAGGGCAATTTTTTGAGCAATGTTGCTGGGGAATGTTGCAGTCAGCGGGCAACCAGATGAGACACAGGGCCCACGAACTATCTAAATTATCCAGATAGAAATGTGTTGCCCATTTTCAATGGGAAAGTGCCCAAGCAACAATCACTCGGCAAGATTGCCCAGCAACATTGCTCAAAAAGTTGTCCCGTGTATCATCACCTTAAAGCATTACTTGCTATGACAATATTTGGTCTTGAGAACAACATAGACAATATTAATAATTAAGAAAAACAATATTCTTTAATGAACACCACAAGCTGGAAAAGGAAAATATCCGGTGTATTTTTTGTTTTGTTTTGTGTATGCCCTTCATCTTTTCACCACAAGGTGGCAGTAATGTTGTTTTCTTATAATATTTGAGTGGGACCTATAACATATCCTTAAAATGTTATACTTTTAATACTTTTTAATTATACGTCATTACAAATATGCCTGTAAATGTATACATAATATGGTTTCAATATTACTATCAAATTATGCTGAAAAAATGCAGGGGTGAAACTGTCAATATTAGAGTTTGTTTTCTTTTAAATGAATGACTATAGACTAATGTATAGCCAGAGGTCATTAAATCAAAAAAGGGCATTATTTAGTATTATGTTTCAGAATCTGTCATGCAACATTGACGTTCTGTTCAATGTTTACATCTATAACCCGCAGAGTATCAATCCAAAGTTTTGCCACATTTGCTCGGGATAATTTACTATAAATATAGGCATATATGCCTATTAATAAAGTTTGATAAATCCCATGAACTGGGGAGCTGACTGTCATAGTTACAAAACAGTACCAATAGAGAAAGTCAAGATAAGCTCATGTTTTTTTGTTGTTTTTTTAAAGACAATTTCCCTTTTTGTGCGTCTCAAATGTAAGAGGGGCAATAACCTAGTTATTTTCATACAAGTTCAACCAAAATTCTGTCATCATTCACTAACCCTCATGATCCACACCTGCAGGACTTTAATCTTTTATATAAAAGAAGATATTTTGAGGGATGTCTGTTTTTTCTTCATACAATAAAAGGCAGTGGGGTCCAATGCTCTTCGATACATGAGGGTGGGTAAATGATGCCAGAATTTTAATTTGAAGTTGAACTATCCCTTTAAAAGAGCGTGAAAAAGCAATGCAGTCAAGAAGATTACCAGCTAATGTTCAGGCTGTGAAAACACATGGATTCTGAAACCCTCAATAATCTCTAACAGGTTAATTAGTCTATTGATCACTCATGCAATGATCCAATTTAAAGATCTGAAATTCCTAGATTTGCAGAAGAGGTTGACACAACACGCATAAACACCCCTCGCATTTAAATAATCCAAAACAAAGAGCACCCAGTCGTCGCCTCTCATTATGCAACAGTGCTCAGTCATGCTCCTGGAGGCCCGTGTAAAAGATCACTTCGGAGCTCATCTCCGATTCTTCCCTAGTACAAGAGCACCTGGCTCATAAGCTGCTAATTTTGCTGCCAGATGGCACCTCTCGGAGAACACCTGCTTCATCATCGGGATTCCTTTACGCCGCTGAAACTCTGTCTGCTCGAATAGTAAAATCATTGCAATAATTTCATATCCGCTTATTAACCCTTCTTTGCAAGAGGAAACGTTTATGCCTACAAATGTGCGGTGGCTTTCTGCCAAAACGTCTCCCTAGGTCAGCCTGCATTTCTCTGTGCGGTGACAGTGTCTGTCAAATAGCATCATAAACGCTTTTTGTTTAGGGGCCGCTCATCACCGTTTCTCACTCACCCTGTCAGCGGTGTCACAAATTTCCCAGGTGTCCAGTACTTGCAAAGCATTTCACTTTTTTTATAGGTGTGTTTGACATTCCGTGCCTCATACGCACATTCACACCTTCTAAACTGCGGGGGTTTCCTGCTGAAATGTGACTACACTTTTCTACGCTGAGCACTAAAATCCTCGTAGGCTCACTGGTGTGAGATTCAGAGGGACACAATGCAAACATTATATATTAAAATTCTTATAGGTGGTGGTCTCTGTTGTCCTGAAGATGTTGCTGCAAAGTTATAGCAATTGAGTCTTAGTGAATTCACACAGCCACAATGTAAAAAAAAAAAAAAAAAGTTGCTGCCTTAAATTAAGTACAATCAACTTGGATCTTTAAGTGATTTCAACTTAAATTGCATTAAACTGAGTTGAATCTTGTATAACTTAATCTTGTATAACTTATAACTTATTATTGTATAACTTATTTTGATGAGTTAAAGCAATGTAAAAAACATTATGTTGTTATAAAATATGTTGTTATATAGGATCATATATTTTTTTTAACTGACATTTGGTGATTTTAAAAGTACATGATCAAACTTTCTTTGTATTTTCAGTGACCCAGCGGTGACCAACTCCTTGAGTCCAACTATAAACAAATAAGTCTTTCTTTGTTTTGTCCTTACATTCAGTTGAGCGCATCCAGAAATATAAGCTGTGACTCTAAATTGGATAGTAATTACTGCCACGACAAATTGAAGGGAAGCAATCCAACGTATTTTCTATTATGAGATAGTATTATTCTTGGTTAATAATCCCTTTATGCATGATTGAATTTTGATAGGCTGTCGGAATGATAATTGCGCGTAATAAACCATTGCATCTGAAGGCTTGTTAAGCTTTTGTGATTGGGCATATCAGTATTTCTTATTAAGAATTGCAAAGCAGGTTTGGATGTGTAAATTTTAGCTCACTGTTTGTCTAAATGCCTGCAAAAAC